>NC_072738.1:151780505-151840831 GCF_026930045.1 Uloborus diversus | reverse complement strand
AGCTAACAATTTTCCAACTTCTTTGCCTCTTGTTTTAGCTGAGTTTTCTAATTTCTCACCAGCTAATACATCGTTAGCAATCATGGCTCCAGTTCGTAAAGCTTCTTTTCCGATTGTTTTAACTCCACTTCTCAGGAAAGGCAGTGCAGTGCGGAAAAGTTTTGCGAAGAAACCACCAAGGCCGTGTCCTTTTTGCAGAGACAGTCCTTGATAAAAGGGCATACCGCTTCCGGTTTGTCCGACATAATAGTCTTCAAATTTTTTCGGACAGCAAGTGTAAGGAACAAGCATGATTCACGTTTTTTACACAAATGACGATGCACGTCAATGTCATGCAGTATTTATACAATTTGTTTCATGCGAAAATGCAGCACGATGTATGCCATGCCTCGTTCAAAAGGAACGAACTCGCCAGAGTGTAGACGTAAATCTATTTCAATCGTTTGAAAATGTTGTCGTATGACGGGTAAGTAGTGAGGTCTCGTATAATGAACATTAACCATTTCACCATCTCTTCCTTCTACTTTGATAATTTTTAACAGAGGAGCTTTGACATCACCCACGATTTGTGGCTCTACGAGATCGCAATACACATACATGACGGGAAAGGAAGCTGCTGGATCGGCTATAAAGGGACTCTGTGTCGTTCCATTATATTCTCCGGCATGAAAACCTAAAAGTTCTGCTATGCCTGTGTGAAGAATGACTTTACCACCTTCTTTTGTTTTGATTGTCACTCGTTTTGTTACAGGATGATAGTGAAATTCTAATTTATTTTTGAATGTCGTTAAAATCATAGCTTTCAAGAGATCTGGGACTGTTTCATAACAACCAGGAGGTATTCGCCGCCCTTGTACCACTCCATCGCCTAAATCAAATCCAAATAAATTATTGTCCGACCTGATGTTATACCACGAATGAGGATATATAATATCTGTTAAACCTACTTCCCATTCATGATGGCTCAAATGAATACTTGAGGGAAGCTGTGTAATAAAATGAGAAGTTTTATTCTCAGGGAAGAAGCGACTAGAGCTGTCACTGATAAGCGTCACATAGAATGACATGTTTGCGACTGAATGAAAGAGGTAAGTACAGCACTGTTTTATATCCCTTTCACATCATTCACCCATGCATTGAATTTTTCAGGATAGCCTTGAAACTTAACAAAATATTCCGTCTTTCCTAATCGCCGTCTTGTTTTTAAGACCTTCTCAATGGGATAATATCCAGAATCTGTTATTTTTTGAAGCTCTTGTGAGTAAAACGTCCCCTCTAACACTTCGCCAGTGAGATCTTTTAGTTTATACACTACGGGATTTCTGGGCAATACTTTATGGATCGTAAATATTTCTCTCGTCCAATTCTGCTCATATCCTTTCTCAAATCGCAATTTTTCTTTACTTATTCTTACGGTGTCTAATTCTTTAAGTGAAGATTTACTTCCATGCCTTGAAGAGGTTTCAAGATCTCCGTAAAGATTTTTCCAAGCAATATCTTGATTATCTATGTTAACTGAAGAAGGCTTCATTTTTATGCTTCGATGCCACGTATTATTGTAACTGTAAACCAGTTTATCAATCACATCGATGTAGCGTTTTGTATTCATTTCTGTAAAATACTTCCACATTTTTGTCTTAAGTGTACGATTAAAACGCTCAACGACCGATGCTTTTGTTGAATTGTTTGTTGTAAAAAAGTGTACATTTTTCTTCTTCAGGTATTTTTGCACTTGATTGTTTGTAAATTCTTTACCTGCATCTGTCTGCATTATTTCCGGTGTTCTTTCTGAAAATATAATTTCAAAAGCGGATACGATTTCATCACTTTTCTTACTTTTTAGCGGTACAACCCATGCATATTTTGATAGAATATCCAGGCAAGTAAGTAAATACTTGTAACCATCATTGGTATCTGCTAGGGACTGCATGTCGACCAAATCAGATTGAAACTGCTCGTTTATACTTCCTACGATGACTCGATTTCTCTGGAACTTGTGTCTGATAGGCTTGTGCAAAGTGTACGAGTCCTTGGTCTGCAACCATTTTTTGATCTCCTTTGTCTTCACGCGTCCTTTTAAAGCACGATGTAAAGCATTCACACCTCCAAAACTTCCTGGAACTTGAGGATCCCGATACAGAGGATTCAGAACCTTGTCCATCACAGCAACGATTATGATCAATCCGTACGTTAAAGTTCATATCGATACAATGAGGTAAAAATGTTTGGGCACCTCTTTTTATACGACTATTATGTAAGTATGCCAGAAACTCTCAACGACCTCTAAACTTTTTAATTATAAAAAACATGCACATATAAGTAACCGTAAAAAACTTACTCTTTTTTCAAAAAACTCATAATTAATTAATTTTAATAAAAGGTTGATTCGTTTTTTTCATCATCAGGGGGTAAAATTGTGTTGCCTGATTAATCTACTCTTGACTTTCATTACTGAATTTAATGCAAATAAATGCTTTGGGTGATAGTCAACTGTGCTTGTATATAACCTTTAAATCGTTTCTTCTTCGTAAGTTTCCACAGCTGAGCGGTCTCGCGTGTTATCCAAACCGCCGACTGTGGAAACTTTATGCCCCAGGTTCAAATCCCGCCAGAAACATTTTTTATTTCAAGAAAAAAAATTAATAAAATAAATACATATTCACAAAAAAGTCATAAAAATAATCCGATAGATGGCGCCAGCATTTATTTTCCAAAATATTTTCCACATTCCTTTTTTGTTCCTTCGAAAACAACTCTTAAAAAATAGATTCGCAATTAAGCAGTTTTATCATTCATTATCACTAGATGGCGCCACCAGCAAATCTACTCAATTAAGTTCACACTTTCAGTTAAGCTTTCTGTCATGGCCCTAGTCTCCGATAGATGGCGCCACTACTGAATGTTATCCATTTAAAGTTTTATTATCCTTCCCAAGTAACTGCCTTCACCGGTCTAGTGGTTAGCATATCCGCGTTCGGAGCGAAAGGTCCTAGGTTCAAATCCCAGGGAGAGCATTTTAGAATATTACCCCTATTTCAGAATAATTTCAATAAATTTAATTAGGCTAATTACCCATTTAAAGAAAACAAATTAATCAAACAATTAAAAAATAAAAAATTTGCATAAGTTAGTATTTACTTTAATTACGTAATTAAAATTAAGACAGGAAACAACATGTTCTATGACGTACTACAAGATGGCGTCGTTGAAGCGTGACGTCATAGATGACGTCATCATACCCTCGTAAAAGGCTTCAAGAAAAACAGTGACGTCATCCGAAAAATAGCCTCGTAAAAGACTTCAAGAAATTAATCACGTCATCCGAAAAATAACCTCGTAACAGACTTCAAGAAAATCAGTGACATCATCCTAAAAATACCCCCGTACAAGACTACAAGAAAAAATCCAAGATGGCGGAGGACCACGCCCCCTCAGGAATGTTGAGTTGTTTTCCTCCTTCTGCCCCTATAGTGGCCTACTTACTACTATCGTACTTGAACCATGTGATTGGATCGGTGCTTTAGGTTTTCCTAACCAAATGATCAGAAAGTACCGTACTTAGCAACATTTGTTTCTCGGCTGAAATCCATCTGAGTTTTGGTACCAATGTCAGAAATACTTTAAGGATTATCTAATTAATCAGTATATTATTAAAGGAAAAAATGGTGGAATTTAAAGACGAAACAAATTTTATTTTCGTTCATATAAACTACAACAGAGTAGTTCATTACACAAAATATCAGTGCAGTGGAAGATCTTTATCTTTGGTGGAAAGAACAAATTAGGCAATATTTGAAGTTTTAAAAGTTTTCGTTCAAAAGATCGAACCGCTAATTGGTCGGAGTTAGCTTCGCTCTCTGATCCGCTGGATTACAGTGACGTGGTTGCTTGGCGACTTTAGCTTTAAACAATAGAGTTGCGTGATCATTTGTTTACATTTTAAAGCTACTGTTAATGTAATTTATTGTATTTTTTGTTTATTTGGCGAAATATTTCGGAAAGAATTGTTCAGTGCATTCTTTTTAAAACTTTTAGAGTGTTCAAAGGGAAATACTTTTCGGATTAAGCGTAATTCAAACAGCGTCCGCACATCACGTTCGCCACGTAAAGCGGACAGAGGAACGTTTTCTGAAAAGGGAGAAGCATTCATACTTTGCGAACGCGAAAAAGGCACATGTCAATCTCTCACCCAATAGAGAGAGCGCGTTCATCTCGTGGAGACCAATGAAATGCGACGTCCAACTCTATGGACGTCAGATGCAACATTCAAACAGCGTCCCCACATCACGTTCGCCACGAAGCGGACACACTTACGTTTTCCGAGCAGGGGGAAGCATTCATACATTCGAACGCGCGTAAAGCACATGTCGATACTCTCACCCAATAGCGAGATCGCGCTCATCTCGTGGAGACCAATGAAATGCGACGCCCAACTCTACGGACGTCAGAGTCGTCAGATATCTGGCTTCAGCGTAATTCAAACAGCGTTCGCACATCACGTTCGCCACGTAAAGCGGACAGAGTAACGTTTTCTGAAAAGGGAGAAGCATTCATACTTTATGAACACGAAAAAAGGCACTTGTCAGTCTCTCACCCAATAAAGAGAGCGCGCTCATCTCGTGGAGACCAATGAAATGCGATGCCCAACTCTACGGACGTCAGAGCCGTCAGATATCTGGCTTCAGCGTAATTCATACAGCGTCCGCACATCACGTTCGCCACGTAAAGCGGACAGAGTAACGTTTTCTGAAAAGGGAGAATCATTCATGCTTTGCGAACACGAAAAAAAGGCACTTGTCAGTCTCTCACCCAATAGAGAGAGCGCGCTCATCTCGTGGAGGCCAATGAATTGTGACGTCCAACTTTGCGGACGTCAGAGCCGTCAGACATCTGGCTTCTCGTCCCGTCGACAGGTCCCGTACATACGGCTTGCTGTCATGGCAACGCCGGCTGAAAACTGGTTTTAGGGAGAAAAGTATACGTTTTTGAGGGATGTGCGGACGCAGTGTGAATGTTACATTCTCGTCCCGTCGACGGGTCCCGTACATTACGGCTTGCTGTCATGGCAACGCCGGCCGAAAACTGGTTTTAGGGAGAAAAGCATACGTCGGTGACGGATGTGCAGACGCAGTGTGAATGTTGCATTACTCATCACCGAAAAGTTTTCTCGCGCCAAAAGTCGACAAGGTGTTGTTCGTATGCAATTTTTGGATTTTCTTATCGTTAAGATTTATTGACTGACACCTCCCTTGGAAAAACAAGAATACACACACATAAAAAGAATGAACTGAAACTCTCCAGTTCCATTTTTTTAAACCATTGATCAAGTTTTTAAAGTGCTCGAATGGAATTAAATGCTTGTAAATGAATTCAAAGAATAACTAAAAAGGACGCATAACCACCGAAGAACAACACTGCGCATGGAGACTCAATTAAAAGCTTTGGGAACTTAGCGAGCTGCCGAATGAAAATGTCGCAGAAGCAATTATGGGGGAAATGCTGCAACTGATCGTAAAAGTCCCGCCTCTGCTATTCCCGCGAAAAAGCACTTAGTTACTTTACTTCATTTGCATGCTACTTTCGTTCTTCGCTTCTTTCCTCTGCATTCAGATAAAAAAATAAATCAGGGCGTAGAAGCCGAAGATAAATTCCTAATGCCATCAACTTGAAAAGTTCGGCCCGGGGAGGTTTGGAAAAAACAAGAGGAGCATTAAAATTATTCGACTTCCAAGCGGAGGTGCTCTTCTAAACTCTGGTAGTAATTAAGTAAAAGCCGATTTATTTTAATCGTATTTATAGGGTAACTTAGTTACTAGGTGAGAAAACCAACGCGATGTACAATAAAAGTTTTTTATATTATTTCGACTCCTCCAAGCATCACTTTCTGAAATATTTTCAAGTAAAACTATGCGTCAAAAATACCAGCATCGAGACGCTAATGTTGGTTTCCCACCGATTGCAACGGCAACGAAATCTTTGTCGCAGATATTCTGCTCACGTCATTTGTTCTTCCTAATTCCCCGCCAAATAGATTACTGGTTGGCGTTATTGATACATCGTTTTAAAATTACGTCCACTGAGAGGACAGTGATTGGTTGATAGCGATATGACGAAGCAACGTGGCTAAATTAGCAACGCCACCAAAATAGCAACATGAAAATTGTAAAACGTCCTCAAAAATCACTAAAATAACAACGGCACAAACACAGAAACGTAACCAAAATACCCGTGACTAACATGTATGAAGTTCAACCAAACAATTCAAAATTCTAAAGCTGAACAGCCAACTTAGACCTTAAATTTGCACCGTATTCCATTTGTTTTCTAGAACTACGATGGATCACAAAATTTTCTTTCTCAAAAATAATTAAGACATTATTATAAATTTGCATAAATATTTACATAACTTTTGTTTTAGCTTTACTCATTACAACTATTTTAAAGTAAAAATTTCACAACAGTTGGGGGCACAGCATACCAGACAAGTGCTATAAGAATTAATGCTCATGTCCTCATATATATAATAACGAATTCACTGATCGAGTAACGTTCCTGACGTCATTAACAACGAGACTCGCGCCACAGCATGATAGTTTGATAATATTTTTTGGTAATGTTTGACATGCAGGGAAATATTTTATTTTGACAAGACCGAACTCGATCCGGTAAATTAACTGTTTTACTGGTAAGACTGTCATTTTAGGAGAATAAAGAAACGAAAAAGTGGTCAACAATGAACGCTATCTACTGGAGTTGAGGGTTCATACACTGGAGTTAGGGTTAAAATTTCAACTATTAAAACATAACCAAACAAGCAATTGCTTCGTTTAGATGTAGAAGCAATTTTCACCCATCATACATTGACGGTCAATTTTCTAGTTGTACAGGGTGTTTCTGAACTCTTGGGCAACACTTTAAGGGGGGATAGTACGTATTAGGACAGACAAGATACAGTCAAAGATAAGGGTCCCTAACGTCTACCGAAGGAGATAGGCGGCATAAAAGTTTAGGGTCTAAAATTTAAAATGATCCTAAAAAACGGAAAAATGGTCCATTCGTTTAAGGTTCACTAAAATTATTATTCTTATCAGTACTTTCTTGAAAATAAATTTTGAAGATGTATTTTTAAAATGCCAATTTGCAAACTGAACTCTGTTCAACAGTTGAAATACACTTTGTCCCCTCCCCCCCAAAAAAAGAAACGAGCGATCTACAGGAAACTTAAAATGCATGTGGCCTATGAGAAGAAAAGGAATGATTACAAATTCAGAACAAAAGAATGTTTTATTAATGAAACTATGACTCATTACAAAACCGTAAGTAGTATAGCCTCCTCTAGCAGATATACAAAACAAGACACGACGTGGTATGGATTTAAATAGGTTAACTATGATCACAAGGACTAAATCGGGATTCATCGTTGAAGATAAAACGCCTCCTGTCTGTCTCAACCTAGCTAATCAAGTACAGAGAAAATCTAATCCGTCGCAATGGATGCCAGTTCGAGATACCAGCGTCTTCCAGTCTACTCCGGATTGTTTTTCTTGCTACCATCAGTTTCTTGAAAGGTGTTGAACGGCAGGGAACTAATGTTGGCAACCTTGTTGATACGGTAGTGGCCGTTCTTATGACGTGCGATCTTCGCACTCATTTCCGTTTCTAGAATACATTTACCGGTCGCAATGGAGTGATTCATTTATTTTCGCCTACACTACTGTTTGACCGCGGATTGTATGTAATTCGGCAATCTGCCAAGTAAAGACGATTCCATATGAATGAATCTAGCAGGGGAGAAGGGAAAATAACGATGGGATTTTGATGCACGCTTTTTATAATGTCACTAGTGCCTTATTCATTTATTGCATTCTCTAAAATAAAATAAGGGAAAACAAAAATAGTTACCTTGGAAACAACAAAAAGAAAAGAAAATATTTTCATTTCGTTCAGGAACGTAAAAGCAAAATGGTAAGCTCAAAACTTTGTTGTGAATAAATAAATAAATTAATTTTTGCCGTGAGAATATAGATCAAATATACTTTAGATTTAAAAAATATTGCTGGAGCAAATTTTCATTTTTACAAAACTAAGGCTAAATAATAGAGAGGCAAAAGTGCTCATCTGTAGCAAATCAACTAACACCCCTATAAACTAATAGATACGTCCATTTCCTCCTATAAACCGGATATCAGCCTTTCCATGCAATCGATGGTCAAATACTAAGCTACTAGCATATCGCTCCACCCGACGTAGCGGCAGATACGCCCATACAACCAACCTGCTTCTCTGAAACCTACTGTACGTCCCATTAAAAAGTCCAACAATTGTTTGTATATCTTTAAATGGTTGTCCTAGTTGCAATAGCGTCCTTACAACTCGACAGTTTCGTTTGATGTTCCCTTTGACACAAGCTTTCCCACTTTCAATCGTACCTACCTGCGCATCTTGTATGCGCATAGCGCGCTAACCTTCTCCTAACTGGCGAGGAAATTCAAATCGTCTCTTGTCATACTACATTCCTGCTGAGTTTGTTGGTTGCAGCTCAATTTATTCTTCATGCGTACATTTTTTTTGTGACAAGTGCATTAGACAGATCTGTTTTCGCTACTTAACCATTTCCAACAATTCAGATTTTAAGCTCAAAATTTAAGTTTTTAAGTCCAAACATTAGAAAACATTTAGTGAGATTCAAAAATAGCGGTAAAAAATAGTTGTTCGTTACTCCAAAGTCTAAAGAACCCTTTATTGCCATTTTTTTAGCTTACTTTCCCAGTAAAAGTCAGAAAAAGAAGAAAAAAAGCATGAAAGAAGGCTTAATGCATCTTAAAACTATCACGAAAAACAAAAAAAAAAAAAAGTCAAAAATAAATAAAATAATTAAATAAATATCGAAAAATTAAAAATGAGAAAGTAGGGTATTGAGATGGGGAGAAATGTCTGTCGGTCTGTGTCTGTCTGTCCACCCCTAATAACTTTTGAATGAATAGTCCGATTCGGACAAACTTTTTTTTGTTCGAAAGATCTCGGCGAGGACACCTCATTCCCACATTTCACTTTTTGATTTGAACTATTTTTTGTTCAATTTTGAACAGTTCAAAAAAGCTTAACATTAGCGCCTATGGGGAAATTCAAGGCAATTCCGAACTGTGAGGCGAATTTGCTTCAAACAAACTTTGTAGGTAAAAGCTCTCCCGATGAAAAATTTTTATATAAAATATCTTTTTGATTTGAACAATTTTCCGTTCAATTTTGAACAGTTCAAATCCCTTAACCTTAGCGCCTACGGGGAAACTGAAAGTCGATGTAGATTCCGTACTTGAAGGCGGAATTATTTCAAATAAATTTTGTTAGGAATAGCTCTTGACGCCAAATTCCAGACCCCGACTCTGAGAATTTAGGGGCACCTGACTCCGAATCCGACTCCTGTGCCGACAATTAATCGGACTCCGACTCCCCGACTTCGACTCTGACTTCGCAGCTTTGGCAAAACTTTATACACGGAGGACAAATGACTGACTCCGATTCTTGGATATTCTTCTCCGACTCCTTTATCCCAAAATGAGATTGCCTCCGACTCCGAAGCTATGGTTTTAACTGCGAAATAATTATTGTTGATATGATTTGTTTTTATTTTCACGCTAAAGTTTTAATTTAGGTATTCAGTTTTCGGCGAATAAAATCGATATTCGGAACTCCAGCGCTCGAATACGCTACCTTGCGGTGATTTATAAAACTGCGAATGCAACTAAAACATTGCCACGTTGCGCTCCACGTGTATCTGTTGACGTAAACGCGATCAGTTTGTTCTGAGTAACGCATTCAACATGTCTAAGAACGCCTTCAACAAAAGAAATTAATTCGTCCCTTAGTAGTATTCTCGAGCTTCTCAAAATAATGTTAGTTTTCCTTATTTCTTTCAAAAAAGTATTAAATGGTGGAAGCGTAAACAAGAAAACTCTGGATTAACAAAATTGGATAACGTTATACCAGGTAAATTTTTTTATTGTTTTGTATGAATTTGTAAGAATATGAGTTTTTTTTAATCTTAAATTAATTTAACTAATCATATTTTACAGCAGCATTTAGTTGGAATGGACAGTATGCAAAATATTTTCTTGAATTTATTATCGTAGAACAAAATGAAAAATGTTTAACCGAGAAAGAATTTACTTTATTCCTTTTCTTCTCAGCTGAAAGGTTTCGCCAAATTTGTTTAGGGTTATAGTTTTGGAATTGTGCGAGCAAAGTAGCCTTGGCGAGATTTCGCGTTTTTAGTTAAACCATTTTTAATTTTTATCATGAGTGGAATAAAATGATAGTAAGATTACAGAATTCGATAAGTAAAAATAAATAATGGTCAATCAACTGAAAAGAAAACTACCACCATATATAAACTGTGAGTACACATTTTATTTATTTTGTTCTGAGTGAATTTGAATAAATATCAGTTTTTCAATTCGATGAAGAAAAAAAAAAACGAACTTAACAACATTGACTGGACACTTTTCCTTAACCTAATTCCACATAAATGATTTAAATAACCTTTGTTACTACAGTATCCTACTGAAATAGAAAGTATGCAAATAAATTTTCTTGAAAATATTTATCGCAGAACAGATTGAAAAATCCAGAAAGAACGTTAAGAATTTGAACAATAAAAAATAAAAGTTCGCCAAAAATCTGTTTATAAGGTTATGGTTTTAAAATTGTGTGAAAGAATAATGTATCTTGACAAGATTTCGCATATCAGGTAAATCATTTCCATGACGAATGAATTAAATGCATGATTTCTTTGGATATCCAATCATATAGTCATAGAAATAAATTATCTAGTGTTAAACGTTACTCTTGACAGTCTGCCACGTATGTGCACTATGTGACAAAAATGTCAACAAATGCCGGAAATGTCACGAAACTGAACTTAATATGTACTAATGTATAGAAAAAACGGTACAAAATGAAAATGCCGTTCGAAGCGAACCAAAAATTTATGAATTCCGAATTCAACATCGTGAAAATGGATGCTTCAGAACAACTTACTGTGTTAAGATAAATAAATACCTTTGTGCTGAATAGTAAAGTCAGAACAAACAACGTAAGTAGAAGCACAAACTACTTACGTTGTTTGTTCTGACTTAACTTACTGTGTGTTCTGCATTAATTGTTTACTTTCGTAATACTTTTTGGTTTCTAATCTCTTTCTATATGGGTCAGAATAACCAAAAGACTTTGAAAAATCTTTTCAAATGAATAAAGCGAAAAAATCATACATAACAACAAAAATCACAACACTTTTAGCATTTTCTTCGTTACCACATGCGTTTGTTTTAGTTTTTAATTCCGCCATTATACAGTGACTGCAGTGCCCCCTATAGTTCGTTGGAGTTGCGAATCATTTATGTTACTACATAAAGATATGTGCAGACGATTTTTTTTTTTTTTTTTTTTTTTTTTTGACAGTGAAAAGCATTTCTTTGAGTTGTGACATTTTATTGTTTTTATTTATTTTGGCAAGTGCATTAATTCATTTTAAAAATTATTTTTGGCAACAGGGGAAAAAGAAACGATTTTTTTTTGATATGACGTATTTATTTTAATGAGCTTATTAATTTTAATTATTATTATTTCGTTTTGAAAGCTGTTAAAAAATTTTTTTTGACGGAAAAAAGTGTATTAGCTGCTTTGTTTAAAAGGTGCTGCTATTTTATTTGCATCCAATTTTTTTTTTTTAGATGAGTGAGGAATATTTTATTCCTAGAAATTAGCTTAAAATATTACAAAATATGTTTGAAACAATTTGTAATTTTAGCTATTTTTGAGAATATCGATCAGGTACTAGAAAGTAGTAAGGGTATACGGGAAAGTATGCTCGTATAGTTCTAGACGGAACTTCTTGTAAAACTACATATTCAAAATTTATTTTCAAGAAAATACTGATTAAAGGAATAATTTTAGTGAAAACCGCAAACGAATCGACCAATTTTTCCGTTTTTTTAATGATCATTTGAAATTTTGGACCCTGAACTTTAAGGCCGCCTATCTCCTTCGGAAGACGTTAGGGACCCTTATTTTTGACTTTATTTTGTTTGTTCTGATAAGTACTATCACCCCTTAAAGATTTGCCCAAGAGTGCAGAAACATCCTGCATAATGCATTAATGTAAGTATTAAATGCTGCATTAGGTGTTAAAAAAAAACTATTTTTAAACCTTAAAAAAAACCCTTTTATTACGAATTACTTAAACCCTATTTCGCGCTAAAATATTAGTTAAATAAAAATATTTTCAAGTTATTAAAATAAAAGCCCTAGGAAAGTAGTCAGGCACTAACGTGAACTGATAAGAGTTCTATCTAAATTTTTTCTAGTACAAACAGCAGGACAACCTCGTATTTTGTTTGGAGCTAGCGATCGTACTAGTTCACATCTCTAGAACTTGAATGCGCGATCTTTAGGTGACTTAAGCCTTGGTTTCCTAGGAGCGAATCGCCGATCTTCGACGTCGCTTCTCGCCATAACGCTGAAATCAAAGTCGATTCCGGCGTGGCCATTCACGACGTCGATTTAGCTCGGGCGCGCATGCTCAGAAGAATCAAGCTTTCGCCTCGGCGAGGAGTGACGCCGACGCTAGGCGTATTCGCTCCTAGGAAACCAAGGCTTTAGGAAAACTACCGAAATAGATAAAACATTCCGTCTCACGTTTTTGCATTGTGGTAAAATTTAGATTTCTGACAGTTCCTGTAAAAAAGAAGAGAAACTAAAAAAATCCCATAACCAAGCTGAAAAATGATTGTCATCCCTAAGCGTAAAAGTGGGATCTAAGAGGGTTATTACTTTTTTTTCAAGGTCCGATCGATCGCGGGATGAAGCCCACAAAGACAATTTAAACTTTTTTATTTGGAACATGTACATACACCTTCCAGTTACTTCTCGACGTAAACGCCGCTCCGATTAAGACATTTGTCGAAGCGTGGTACCAGTTTTTCGATACCTTCGTCATAGACGGCAGCCGCCTAAAGCCATGGTTTCCTAGAAGCGAAATCACCGAGCTTTGGCGTCGCTACTCGGCGTGACACTGAAATCAAAGTCAAGTGATCCCGGCGTGGCCACTCACGACGTCGATTTAGCTCTGGCGCGCATGCGCAGAAGAATCAAGTTTTCCTCTCGGCGAGAAGCGACGCCGACCTTCGACGTCGCTCATCGCCGTAGCGCTGAAATCAAAGTCAAGTGGATTCCGGCGTGGCCATTCACGACGCCGAATTAGCTCGGGCGCGCATAAGCAGAAGAATCAAGTTTTCGCCTCGGTGAAGAGCGACGCCAACGTTAAGCGTGTTCGCTCCTAGGAAACCAATGCTTTAAGCTTTCAGCCAATTTTGTACGCTGATCTGCAGCTCGGCGTCGGAGCCAAACGTCTGTCCTCCTGGCCAACGTTTCATGTGACCAAAGGAATGGTAATCGGAAGACGCGACAAGTCAGGGCTGTATGGAGGATGATCAAACACTGTCCAGCGAAACTGCTGCAGAAGATTTTTGTTTAAAGTAGCAGTGTGTGGGCTCGCATTATCGTGCAGAAGGACTATGCCTGATGACAACATTCCTCTACGTTTGTTCTGAGTCGCCATTTTTTTCAGCATTCAGAATTCTAATTACAGCACGCACCTCACACTTGGCGGGAGATGCAATCGTTCGAGGCATGTTTCCTCGTTCACTGCGTGCTCCGAAATAACCACGGCGACCTGATGCAAAGCATTATCTTACTTGAAAGACTGCGCAACAAATTTACTCACACCATTATCGGCTTGACTTTCTGGTTTTAATTCCGCAATCGATCGGACCTTGGAAAAAAAAAAGAAAATTTAATTTGAATTTTGAAATTTTAAATTCAAATTATGCTTTTCGCAATCACGAGTGTGTGTATGTAGGCATGTGTGTTTGCGTGTGGAGGGTATGTGTGTTTGTGTGTAGGGCGTATGTGTATGTGTGTAGGCATGTGTGTTTGTGACAGTGTGCTGGCATAAGTGTGTGGGTAGTTGTGTGTATGAATGTGTGTGTGGGAGGGTATGTGTATGTAGGCATACGTGTTTGCGTCTGTGTGCAGGCATGAATGTATGGGTAGTTGTGTGTGTATATGTGTAGGTGTCTGTATGTATGCATGTGTGTGTAGGCGTATGTGAGTGCATGTGTAAGTGTGTGCATGTGTTTGAGTGTGTATGTGTGCGCGTGTGTGTGTAGTTGTGTATGTATGCGCGTGTGTGTGTAGTTGTGTATGTATGCGCGTGTGTGTGTAGTTGTGTATGTATGCGCGTGTGTGTAGGACATGGATGCAACCAGGAGACGGCTTTCGCCATAGGAGCAGCATCGTGAGGAGCCGGTCGACGGTGATGGTGCGGAGGGTGGCGGTGGGAAAATAAAATGATAGGACGCCAAAAACAGTCAAAAGAAAGCAATAAGCAATCGTGATTGCTCAAAAAAAAAAAAAAAAAATCTCTTAAGTTACAGCATTTGTTTGTTTTACCTCTTTCATCCGCCATTAGCTAACGACAGGGGGCGTCTCCTATATTTTGATGGAATTACGAATGGGTGTTGCCATACAGTATGATTCAGAAACACTTATCGATGACCTAGGGTTTGAACTACGTACGCATTTTACTCAAAATTGCAAAAAAATTTCACTCACAGCCCTTTACTTGCCTTTCTGCCTCAACTGTAACCTTACCAGTATCAAATAAACACGGTAGAAAATCAAACAAAAAAAATATTGCTTTGTATTAAGTAAAAATCATTTCTAGGAAACAGCAGATAGTTCTTTGCACTATAGACAGCATTTTGCATCGCAAAGGGAGTTGTTTTTCCGGCATCAGAAAATCAGTGGTGGAGAAACAACTTTTACAGAATAATTTTTGAGCAATCACGATTGCTTATTGTTCTCATTTGACTGTTTTGAATTCCTCTATCATTTTATTTTCCCGCCAGCACCCTCTGCAGCACCACCGTCGCGTCGACAGGCCTCACGATACTGCTCCTCTTGTGAAAACCGTCTCCAGATTGCGTCCATATCCTACACACACACACGCGCATACACACACTCATACCTGCGCACCACACTCCTACACACACATACACACACTCATGCCTGCACACAGACACAAACACATATGCCTACATACACACACACACGAACGCCTACACACATACACACGCGCGTGCACACACAGCACTGCATACATAACACGCACACACATGCATAAACACATACACACGCGCGTACACACGCAGCACTGCATACATAACACGCACACACATGCATACATACATACACACGCGCGTACACACACAGCACTGCATACATAACACGCACACACATGCATACATACATATACACGCACCCACACACATGCGCCTACACAAACACACACACGCGCCTACACAAACACACACACACGCTCGTGATGGCGAAAAACATGATTTGAATTCAAGATGCCAAAAATTCAAATCAATATATATATATATATATATATATATATATATATATATATATATATATATATATATATATATTGTTTTTAGATACAGTAAAATTTCATTAATGCGGACCAATAGGGGAATTATTGAGAGTTCGGATTAAACAAACATTCTGTCAGAAGTGAGGATCACTTGTCTCTGAAGGACACAGTTCTCGCCCGTACCCATCACCACTCTACTAAACCGGAACAATTCAGCTTTAACTGCACGGCAAAAGCCGGGAGGCTAACGCAATAAAACATCTTTACGTAAAAGCAAATTGCTTTAGACAAACTTAACGTTGCTTGTGGTAGGTAACAAGATTTTCCCTCAAAGGTTTATTAACCGTAACCGTCTCCGCTCTAGAGCTCTTCGGGAGCCTTAAAAGGCTTTTAAAATAAAATTTCTGGTTCTGAAGTCTTCGAGGTCTTGATGTTTCATTAAATGCAGTTTCTGCCATGGGCTATAAATAAGAGAGATTTTGGAGTCATAAAGAACCGGGAACATAGCTTTTAAAACCCTGTTATGAAGTTCGGCGGGAATACAGAACCCCTATTTAACATTTGATGTGTGTTCAAATGTGATTTTTTATGGTATTTTCAAAAAATGTAAAGCCTCTGCTGAAATCAAAACTACGCAATGGCCTACGCGGATTACGGATTGGTTTCAAATTTATAGATTTCTGTTTTCAGTGCATTAAAAAATGTTCAGTTTAGAGAAAAAAAATTTCGAAATATCAACGTGGATATGCGTCAAAATTTTCGGGGAAATCGTTCGAGTTATTTTAAGAATTCTTATAGTTTTATTTTTTTATACTGAAAGACCTTGCATCTTTGAAGCATGAGCATAAAATTTTTATTTCAAGTTTGTGATTGACAGATTTAGGGCTTTCAAATCCAACACCCTGAAAAGAAACATTGAAACTGAAAAACTCGTGCCAACTGTGGAAGTGGAACCGCAAAGATGAATAAGTTCTGTCACACTGTAAAAAAATTCCGAAACGTCACTGATTACTTCCGGGTAACGTTTCGGGAGTTCGAGGGTTTAAACTAGTTTCTTGTGAAAATCAAGTTTTTTCTCCAAAAGTTTCCCGAATCGCAACAAGGTCCACGAATGCCGATTTCAAACTAGGGTGCAAAAAATTTTTAGCTACCAGTATAAAAACATATTAGGTTTCTTTTTTCAGGCGTTTCTCCTTCAACTTAGTTACGGCCTCTCTGGGTTGACTGAGCCCCAAACAAAGGTGATCTGCAATTTCCGGATATTGTAGCTTTGATTTTTGCTTGAAATTCCTTCTTAGCTTCGGCCATTTTTCTTTGGAAGCTTTCCCAGTGAATCAGGAAGGTGCGAAGCTCTAACTATACACTCATATAAGTTCTCACTGAAGTTCCTGAGTTAGTGCCGAAGCATAACTGACTTTGAGGGGGAAGGTTTCTGAATTCTTCAGAAAAATTCCAGGCTAATTTCAGTAAAGTTTCTAACTTTTATCACGAATCTTTCCTGGTTTTTTTCAAGATATGTTATTGATAGAAATTGGACACATTAGCTGCCGATTATTTCTTACGAACGTTTCTGGATCGCTTTTACAGTGCAAGACGAGGGAAAAGGTTTCCATCTAACGTGTGTTGCAAAACAAATCTGACTTTCATCTTACTGGTGCTCTTTAAAATGGAAGCCTTTATCTTCTGCCTTAAATCGGGTTTACCTTAAATAACAATAACGTTTTGACAGTGCAAGACGAGGGAAAAGGTTTCCATCTAACGTGTGTTGCAAAACAAATCTGACTTTCATCTTACTGGTGCTCCTTAAAATGGAAGCCTTTATCTTCTGCCTTAAATCGGGTTTACCTTAAATAACAATAGAATTACCGACGCGTATTTAAGGTTCAATGATAGACCTTACTATCAATTCAGAAGATTCTGAGTTAAAAAATGCGTATTTTTTCCTTTTTAGTTTAGCGTTTGTCTCGTCATTATGTGGTTTTTGTCCTTTTCTTTTTATTCAAGGCTTAGTATCAATATATTGTTTCAACTATTTTTTTTTTTGCATTTATTACTTCGTTTGTGTTTTTCACGACTTTTTACTTTAAACTACTTGATGTTTTGTGACTTTTGTTTCAAAATACGTTCACTTTTTACCATTTCGTGTTTTTTACTTAAGTGAAAAATAAATAACATGAAATAAAGAATCGTTTGGCGCAGTGTAGCCCTTAAGGGCTCTTGCGCGATCAAAACCAATTAAACCAACTAAAAAATGTACAAAATCTGATAAATTTACATCTTAGCTTTCAAAGTTCATATTTTTCATGCATTCATGAACGGGGAAGTTCCTTGCAAACTCGAAACACATGTCTCAAATTTTACTATCATTCCAGCGTTTATTAATTGATTTTTTCTACTACATCCGCTGTGAGGTAAACATTTTACTTTAAAATGCTTTAATAACTAAAAATATTGCTTGTGAAAAAGGCGTGTTTTAAATATGAAACTGAAAAAAAAGTAAGGTCAAACTCAAAGGGATGTTTCTGATCTAAAAAGTCAGTAAATTTTTAGTTGCCATTTCCAAAAGCTTTGGGCTGCATGACAACACATTCTAAAAAATAAAAATGAATAAGTTAATTAATTTGAATTTTGGCGTTTTGAATTCAAATTATGTTTTTCGCAATCACGAGTGTGTATATGTACTCGTGTGTGTTTGTGTCTGTGTACAGGCATGAGTGTGTGGGTGTGTGTATGTGTGTGTGTGTTTGTGTAGGATATGGACGCAACCTTGAGACGGTTTTCGAAAGAGGAGCAGCATCGGGAGGAGCCGGTCGACGGTGCTGCTGCAGAGGGAGGCGGAGGGAAAATAAAATCATCGTAACGCCAAGGGCAATCAAGTGAGAACAATAAGCAATGTGATTGCTCAAAAAGAAATACGTAATTTTTTTTTTACTGATTTAAATGATATTGTATGCATACTTGAAGAGTTTTTCGGGGAGGGGGGGGGGGGGGGGGGCGGGGGGAGGTCGAGCTTCCTCATTGTTCCTGAAAATTTCTCACTGTCTTCAGAAAATTTTACTTGAGTTCACTCTCGCCCCTGCCAAACTTATATCGATTTTTAATTTAAAAAAATAGAAAACAGAAAAAAAAGCTCTCAACAGAATAAATTGTAATTTTCTTTTAATCATGTACCGTACTGGATTAAAATCTCATCCGGAAAATGCAAGGACGTAGCCGGCCCTTTTAACCATTAGCAAAAACTAGTTGCTCTTAATCTAATTCTAAAAACATATACATCAAAATTAGCACCGACAGGCGCTGCAGCTTCAACTAACTTGCCTCGCAATCAATATTCATTAAACTTTGGGCCTTTTAATCACCAAAATTAAGACCGAGATGCAGTGAGAGCATAAACTTCAAAATGGTGTTAGAGTTAATTTGTCAAATTTTTTGTTATAAATACGTCGTATTGAGAGCGTAAAGGATGTCGGAAAGCACTTTGAAGTGGTACGAGAGCATTACCGACTAATCATTGAACGAATGAAAAAAAGAAATTTGTTTGAACCAAACTGCCCCCCCCCCCTCACCTCCTCCTTGCAATGGCAACAAGTGGTTTTCAGACTGTGTTTCTTATTGGAAAAAGTAGGCATAATACGGCTAATACTTCTTAAATTTCCAGGAGAATTTATTTGAAAATAAAATGACTTTTTTTTATTAATAAAAAAGAATATAGTTTACTCGCTTTTGAACTCAGTACCGAGAAGGAGACTTAGAAAGCTTCCAAACAAAATACTACAGTCAATAAGTCTTTGAGAAAATTCATATAAAATTTGAAAAATAGCTGCAAAATCAAAATAAAATATCAAATATATTGTTATTATTAGGGTAAAGTAGCCATATTTCGTCCTCTTGCTCAATTCCCCCCCCCCCCCCCGAGTTCCTCTAGTCTAACACTTGGCGTGCCTCTGGTGATATTTTTTCTGGTTGCAGTCAAGAACACTATCTATTTGTGGAAGTTTCATGAGTCTAGTCCACTGCGCTGCTGTTTGGAAGATGGAAGCACTTTTTCCGATTTTTGAAAAATTGGAGTTAGCGTAGTACTATTTGTAAATGATCTTTTGGATTTATTAAAATGCGTTTATTTAGTTGTATTTTCCATATTCGTTTAGGGTAAGCTGTAGACTGAATGATCTGAGCGCTTTGTTACGTTTTGGTTCACTGCACGTTAAGATGGAAGTTGCCATCCTGGCGAATATGATGTTTCTGTTTTCGTCCCCTACTAAAATCCACTATAATATTAAAATCTGTTCGCGTCCGTCTGTCTGTCTGTCTGAAGATCGATCTTCTCGAGAACCGCTGCGAATCGGGAGTCGAACGAGATACCGATCAATTCGAAATTTTCCAAAGAAAACAATAGGACCAATCTCGTAATTGTGCGGCTTTAATTAGCGGAGATATTAATTAAAGCGTTAATTAACAACGTTATTCAGGAATTTTTATTTCTTTCCTGTTGCCATTTTGCATTTGCGTGAGCAAGTAAAATTCTAATAATTGTTTTGGAAGAGATTTTTTTGGCTGCTGTCCAAATCTTAAAACAACGTTTCCATCTAGAATTTCATTTTAAATTAGTTTAAAATTGGTTGCCCTATTCGGGCATAGCCTTTATTTTGTCGTCTGTCCTTTTTTTTATTTTTTACATTCAACGTTCTTAACTCTTTTCAGCATATGAAAGTTGTTTCTTTAGCTATGTTTATTGATTGTAGTGTAAATTTATCATTCACCGCCCTCATATTTTGGTACACTTAGGATGTGCGACTAATTATGTTTATTTTGTTGGACTTTTTCCCGTCACATGGGTGAGTTTTCGAATTGTAATAACTCTCTTTTTCCTCCCTGTTTCTATTTTTGAAATACAGTTTGTATCGTTAAAAGAACATGTTAAATTAAGATTGTTTGAATTTCTTTAAGTGAAACAGAGTTGAACAAAAAAAATTGCTTTTAAGGATTTTAACTAAAGCTAATTTAGAATCTGATGACTTGGTATTAAATTAATGCGTTTTGGTATTTATTTAGTCTTGGTGCTTTAGTTTCACGTAATCAACCAAAAAGTGTGTGTCATTTTATGTAAAAAGCCGATTGTAATTGCACATAAATAGTTCAGATACAGTCTATCAGATGTAATTCATTTTAACATGAGCACAGATTATAGTTGATAAAATGCATATATTTTCATCTTTTGTGCTAATTGAAAATACTCATAACTTGTATCATTGATAACTATGATTAACGTTAAAGAGATTTTTGCCAAAAATATGCTCTACTGGTGTTTTGCAAACCTTGCATTACGCGTATTTATTTACTCCTTAGCGCTTTAGAAACTGATGTCAGAGTAATACAAAAACATAATTGGACATCTCTTTCATTTTTTAAGTAGCCCGTGCAACGCCGGGCACGCAGCTAGTTGGAGTAAAAACGTTGATCCTGAGTATCCTATGTGCCAAAACTGTTTTTATGAAGACAAACATGGAGAAATATAGGTGGTCCGCAGCCTTAAGTGCATATCATGGCTAACGCAAAATGTGCTCCGGGGCGGCGAAGAAGAAAAAGAAGGGAAAAATAATTAGTTGTAACGCTTGTTTGGAGACTTGAAAAATCAATCTCACATTTGTTAATCAAGTAATTTGTAAATAAATTCACAATCTGTAATGTTTTCTTTGATACAATTCTTAATCCGTATTTAGTACTACTATTATACCAGGTTTCTTACCTATTGTTACTTCTTTTGGTATATGTATTGGAAGGGGCGTAGAATTCAGCTGCGTTGAAACCATGGGTGAGACTCTTAATTAGTTTAGGTGAATAATAATCATTCATCCATAACTAACATAGTGTTGAAAATAAAGCAGAGGTCTGCCGCCTTTCAGACCACTCTGCACTTTACCAGCTAAATTACGACTAATTTTAAATCAATCTGTTCTCATTCCTCTACCTCTCTTGCACTTTGCTTTTATACACTGCAAAAACGATTCAGAAACGTTACTGGAAAATAATGGGCAGCTGATGTGCCCAACTTTTTCCAGTAACATTTCTTACAAAAACCAGGAACGTTTTCCGCTAAAATTCGGTAACCGTACTGAAATTATCCTGGAAGCTTCCTAAAATATTCAGAACTCTTATCGTTTAAAGCCAGTTGTGTCTCTGAAATTTTGGAGTAAACTTAGTTGGGCATACTATAATAGTTTTGCACCTTCCTGCGTTTCCAGGGGAGCACCAAGAGCAGTACTGCAAACATGGCCAAAGCAAAGTCAGGATTGCAAGTAAGTACCGAGAATTTTACTCGCCTGCAATTCTTGCAAAGCTACGTAGTCCATACACTGGTTTGCGCCCATTGGATGCCTTATCAGTCTGGACGGGCCACAATCGAACTGGAGCGGGTGCACTTAATAAATACGCTCAGTTAATCTTTAAACTAGGAGCTAAAGCTATTTTTTTACAACAGAGAGTAGTCAACATTCGGACATTTTGTAGCAATTCAGGAAGCTTTTTGACAATGATACTTGATTTTTTCAGGAAGTGGATAAAAACCATTTAAAAACCCGAAACGTTAAACGGAAATGCTCAGTAACGTTTCGGAATTTTTTTTTACGTTGTACCTAACGCAATGAAATCTCAATTTCAAGACTTTTGTTAAAAAATCCCGTAAGTTAGTAAGGTTCTAAAATCTTCCCTTTTTTTCTGAATAGGTGACCTTCGCAAATGATGTCACGCTTTGAACAGGAAAGGGGAGTTTGTGGAATCGAGACAGTTTGTAACA
The DNA here is from genome assembly GCF_026930045.1 of Uloborus diversus. Classification (NCBI taxonomy): domain Eukaryota; kingdom Metazoa; phylum Arthropoda; class Arachnida; order Araneae; family Uloboridae; genus Uloborus; species Uloborus diversus. Next base: position 151,818,542 of record NC_072738.1, on the reverse strand, counting down.
AGGTGGAGGGAGTTCGGACCAAATGTGAAACATCACACAATTTGATTGAAATAAAAGCTTTTCTTACATAAATATGTTCCTGTAATAAAGCGTCACATATGAGAAGAGGAGGGAAGAGTTCAGGGTTAAGTGCGACTTTACCTTACTTCAACTTTGTGATAAAGATGGGCTGAGGAGTGAGGTCAAATACGTTGAAAACGAGCTGATGTCACATGACTTCCTTTTACTCCAATTCAATGTCATTTCCCCATTTTTGGCAGTTTTTAATGTGATTCAATTATTTGCTCTCTAAATGTCATCAACAGTGGCCAAATTGAAACCAGATTTAAAATATAAAAAAAAGAAAATCGCGAAATTTGTCGCCAAGTTGGCAAGTACCTTTGGCGACCTAAAGACTGGCGATATATCGCCAAGTGTCCGACAAATTATACATCACTTGAGTTTACATCGAAATTAACAACGATTTCCCTCCAAAAAGGGGCAAAAGACCCCCTTAGGAACATCCGAATGCAACCAAAAGAGAAGGTGCACAACTAGACCGCACTAAGAGTCTACGTACCAAATTTCAACTTTCTAGGACATACCGTTTTTGAGTTATGCGAGATATATACACACATACGCTCATACATACGTACATACGGACGTCACGAGAAAATTCGTGGTAATTAACTCGGGAATCGTCAAAATGGATATTTCGGGTGTCTGTAGGTTCTTAGGCATATATCTACGTGTGGTCGGATTGAAAAAAAAACTCAACATTCATTCGGGGGTGAGAAAAATGGAAATTGAGGCTGATTTTTGAGTGAAATTTTTTTCGCGAATACAATACTTCCTTTTTTTGTAAAAGAAAATAAAAAAGAAATGTGACATTTGCGGACAGCCCCCAATATGAAGGTTTCCAACTTCTTGCATGTGAATGATCTACAAAAGCGATGCACAACGTAAGGCTCACGAAGCTGATTCATGTGACCTTTTTTTATGTTCAATATTACGAACCGAAACTTTTTTCTGGACACTTTCAAAAGAACCGATCACAGTCATTTGGTACTAAGATTGAAAGTTTCATTTGGACCTTCATAAACATCCTTTCATCGTTTTAACTTTCAAATTGATAAAAGAAGCATGTAGTAATAGCAAAAATTCTTTGAATTTTACTTCCTTTGCCGTGTTTTCCCATGTTATCTAGAACCTCTCCCCCCCCCCCCCCCCCCCAAGTAAAATTTTATGTATTTTCAGACCCACAAGATTCATCTTAATATGAATTGCGGCCCTCCGGTATATATATATGTTACGGCCCAAGCCCGAAGTTCGGCCAGTTCGCGAACTGGCCAAGAGGTTTGGCCAAAGCCTGAAATACTTGCAATTAATATTGCATTTTCTACTTTGGCTGGCCATTTCGCGAAGTGGCCGGGAATCCTTGGCCAAAGCCCGAAATGATTACGGTAGATTTTAGGTTGATAGGTAGATGACATATCTGTCGCTTCCAAAGGTACGGCGCACAGTGGGGCGAAAACGCCAAAAAGCGCTTAAAAGTATTTTTAAACCTGTCTCACTTGTTTGTTTACTCAGGCATGTTATAATGGATTTTTCTCGATTTGTTTGGGCTCTAAGTCCAAAGTTCGCAGGTTTACGCAACTAATTCTTTTTCAGGGTATTTCTACAGACCATTGGTGACTAATTAATATTAATTTCTAAGAGGACATGAGAGGACATTTTTTTGTAGAGCGTTTTGAAAAAAATAACTTTGAATTCCTCAGTTTTCGGTACTGATCAAAACCAATTATCTGTTTGAATATTCGATTATGCTTTCTTTTGTTCTTTTACTATCATTGGACACCAGAGAAATTAAATATACCCGCCATTAATAAAAAAAAATATATATAGATTGCTTCAACGCAATTTGTTTAAATCCCCTTCATTCATGGTTCTTCACCTTCTAAAGGCTATCTTTAGCTTTGTAGTGGACGAAAGGCTCTAAAATTCCAGTTCTGATTGCCTAAGATATAGGCCTGTACAAATATATTAATCCGCAATTGGTTGAATATAGAAAAAAAAAACCCTTTTAAGCGGTTTTTGTCGTTTTAGCCCCACTGTGCGGCGGGGAGTGCAAGTGATAGAAACTAGGAAGGAGGTTGGTCCAGTGCCGCCGAGAGCCAAATCGAGCCCCTTGTCATTATCGTCACCAGGCCCCCCCCCCCCCCCCCTCCTCACAACACCAGGAAAATTTATACTACTTTGATTCCGAGTTGGGCCCCTAGTTTTGGATTAGGCTGACATGATGGCATCTCTTCGGGCTCGGAGGATGCTACCACGTCCCTGAGAAAGGTTATTAAAAACTTCGATCGCGTTTTACTTGCCGTTAGTTCTTCGACGGAGCTATGAATGTGTATTTCTCGTATTTGCACTTCTATATGTGAATACTTTCAGTTGAAATCATATTCGATAGCTAATAAGGGGTCATTCAAGTATTGTCTAAGCAACTTTTGGTCATTTTGTACCCCCTCCTCCTCTCTCACCTTGTGAGAAAAAATAAACATACGCTATACTCCCTTCCCCTTTTGCTTTCATAAGATTTTATGACATTTTCTACGTCACAGAATGCTCTTTCGCCACGTTTTTTGTTGCTGCACTGTAACTGCTTCGTTATTTAATGCTTACCTTAGAATTTTTGGGGCCCCTCACCTCTTGTCAGAGAAAATAAGTAGGCCTCCGGATCCTTCTCTTTCTGCTTACATAATACTTGACCGATCCAGCTAAAATTAAACATAAGGCCGTGTTTCTCAACCTTTCAGTGTTTGCGACACAAATTTTAAATAGTATAATTTTCATTCCGATGCCAAACCTAATGACAAGTAAGGAATTTGTTGTGTGTTCCCCTCCTTAGAATTCTATTTGAAATCAATTTTATTTAAGATCCCTCTACCACCCTTACTCCCAATAAGGGTAGATGTATGATCATTAGTTTCTATTACTCTAGAAACTTCACAAAATCTCTTTGCAAAACCATATCTCAGAGAAAATCTCCAAGTCAAAATCAATCATGACCATAAAAAAAATACCCATAAAATAGTGATAAGAATCCAAATATTCGGGTAATTGTCGGCAGCACAAGTTTTGTAAGTGACTTATTGCATGAATAATATAGACTTGTTTCCATTCAGAAATTAATTAAATATCCATGTCTGATTTTTTTTTCTTGAAATATATACTTTGTTGGAAATAAAAAGTTTGAGATTTGGAAAGCTACAATTTTTTTTGTTTTGTTTTTCTGCTTTCAATTGTGTAGAATTGACAATTTAAAAACGAGATAGTGAAGAGGAGAAATCTAGCCTGTTTTGCTCCCAGTCCGTGCAATTAGTCTGAACCCATGGGCTATTCACACCGCTGCGTTGGTGCGATAAGCCATTTCGAAAATTATGCGAGTACTTTTATTAATTACGAGCTATATTTACATGACGATTCCCGTACAAAGAATTTAAAGGAAGTTACTTGAATAAATGAAAATCTACCCCACCCCATCTCTCTGATGCAAAATAATTATTTTCTTATACTAAAACGCATACACTTTAAGAGAACTTAAACAAAAATAATAATATATATCTGCAATTTAAAATATTTCACTAAATGAAAAGCAATTAAATTACATAAACTTGCTTTAAAATGTAAAATAATGAAAAAAATTCCGTAGTTTTTTCTCCAAACTCGCCAAATAACAACGCTACCGTAACCCTGTCGATTAGCGAGCGAACCAAACTCGCATGGATTAATGATCCCTTTCGTATTAAACGATAATCCCGCTCTTCCACCTTCATCGCAGGAAAAAAGAAGGTAATTAAAAACACGTTGTATCTAGAATAAAAGGAAAATCTTGCTCCTTCATCCCCCTTAGGAAAAAAGAATTTAGCTCAAATACGCAACACAGTTTATGTAAATGATCATTCCGCATCTTCTAGAAGAAAAAGTTTTAAATTAAAATCCGCATTGCAAGTACAGCAAGACGAAAAGAAATTCAGTTAAAATACGCACAATCAGATTAACATAAAATAAATGCAGTAAAACGTGAGTGAAAACGTTTGAAAAAAAAAAGGAAGAATTAAAATAAATACTATGACAGTAAGAACAACCTTTTCCTTGATGTAAAAAGAAAAAAATAAGAAAAATATGCTAAGTTTTCCAGATTGCATTCCCTTCCGAAATATTGATTCATAAAAACACGAACAGTTTTACAAAGGGAAAAAAACAATACTAAGTGTAAATTAAAATAAACATAATGACATTTATGTGTAAATTATTAATAAGGACATGTAGGGGAATTTCGACAAAACGTGGCATTAAAGTAATGTCTTTAAATAATATTAACAAGAAAGCTATTTTTTCTTTATGTTTGTCTTAATGAACCCTTAGTATTGAGGCTTTGCAAAATACTTTAAAATCTTTTGAAACAATATTTCTTGATACAATATGATCTAGAATCTTTAAAATTAGGTCTATGGAGCAGAAAAAGACTGTTGATCGTCCTTAATTCAATAGAGGCAGTGAGAAGCAAACGGATGTATGTGACAAAATTAAAAATTTGGAGATAACGCTTACAAATGGTAGGTGAGCCCCTCCTTTGTCTTGGGGCAAGAGATAGTAATGGTAGCCCTGGTAGGTACTGCTGTACAGCATGATTCAGAAAAAAAAAATTAAATGAAAGCCTACCTAGGACGTTATCTTTATAGTCGTTTTGCTCAAAACTTGAAAATGTCCACTTACATCCCTTGCTTCTCACTGCCTCAATTTAATTTTGTATTCGCACACTTAACACAACGCATTTATTTAAGATGTAATTCGCTCATATGAAGGGCGCAAATCCAATCTTCTTTACGCAATCACGTTATTACATCATTTACTGTCACTGAATAATATCTATTATGGCATTAATATAGAAACAGAATGACACGAGATCATATTTTTATGTGTTATAAGTTCATTTTTAACACAGAGGTATCCCTTATATTTGACTCGTTTGTGAAACAAGTGAACTTCAAGGAAAAAAAAAACTGTACAGAAAAGTACTTATTTTAAAATGCTACATTTTTAACAGTGAAGTACAATCTAGTCTTAGTTTCTCTCTTCGTACTTTGGCCGATCGTCCATAGCCACTTAGCGAATTGGCCGGCCAAAGCCCGAAATGAAGAAAATTTCGGGCTTTGGCCGGTACGTTTTTGATAATGTTGGTCAGTTCGGGAATTGGCCAGTCAATTCGCGAACTGGCCGATTTCGGGCTTTGGCCGTAACATATATAAAAAAGGCATCCTTTCTCTGCGAGAAAGGAAATTAATTCTGCGAATGTTGTTTCTGTGCCACTGCAGAATCAACCGTAGAGAAAACAATCTGCTTTCTCTACTCTAAGTTGTTGCCCACAAGCTTGTTCAATATTACAATATCACGCTGGCTTTAACACTGACCGCAAAATTTCTCTGCCACCTCTTACGTTATAGCGTAAAACCAATCAAAAGTTCCCAATCCTTTTAACTACAGTAACGCGAACGAAATTTTTATTGTGGAAAAACTAATAGACAACGATCAAGAGATTATTAACACGAGAGCGTGTTATATACTACTAGCTGTGTTGCCCGGCTTTGCCCGGTCCACCCTGAAAATAAAAATTGTGTCAAGTGACGTATATTCAACAATCAGGCGTAAAAAAAAAACAAAAAAACAAAAAAACAAACAAAAAAAAAAAACATCATGATTTTCCTTCCAAACAATGACGACAAATATTAAAATATTTTTGAGAAATTAAAACCAGAAAGATGGATTTAAAATGCGTAACCATGGAAACACAAAATAAAAAAGTTTAAGGAATTAAAATGCGAAAGAAAATGGTTCACAATTTGAATGGAATTGAGATTTCTTAAACTTGACTTAAAAATGCTTGTAACTTTTCTTCCTTTCGAGATAACAGCTTTTTTTTTCGACCATAGGTCGAATTAGATCTGGAGTAAAAAAGGTTGCTTTTTTCAATGGCGTCAAAAAGAAAGCTGTGGGACAATTCCTTCACTTTTTATTGATTTATTTAATGAAGAAAGTAGTGCCTAAATTTCAGCTAAGCCTAAAAAAATTCGAGCTAAAAACGCAAATAACTCCCGCCGTAATAAAGTTAGAGCATTGAAACAAATTGCGTAGAACGCAGAAAATTCTACCTTTTCTAACGATATGTAATATTAATATGTGGAAGTAATTTTTCACCCCCATATTTGAGAATTTATGTGAAAATTGGACGTAAATTGGAATAAAAAAGAATTATTCATCGAATTTTATTCGAACTGGTCTGCCAACCTTTTCAGGACTTAAAGGAACAAATTGTGAAAATTTCAGCGCAATCGGATATGTAGTTCTAGAGTTTTGCGAGTTCAAACACACAGACGCTTTTTGGGGATTTCATTTTATACTATGTAGAGATGTATACACACATACAGGGTGTTCCGTTTTAACCTTGCATGACCTTCATTTACGCAACCGTCAGTCCTAGATGCATACTTCCAATTGCAAAAATGTTCAAAATCAGATGCGGAGTTAAGATATTGAAAGCTTGTAGCAAAAATAAAAATGAGTCAAAAAGGACAAAAAATAACTTTTTATACGGGCCCTAGGTCCCCTAACTAATATTTAGAGGAATTATCTCCATTGAAAACTATTACTGACGGAAAAAATTTGACATTTGTGCGACCGAAACTCAAAGAGATATTCCAGTTCAAAGTTTTAAGGGACCATACAGAAGATAAGATTGGAACTTATCACCCTTTCAGAAGAAGAATGACAGTTCGTCAAAGTAAGAAAAACAAGGTTATTTATACTTTTCATTGCTATTCAAAAACAAATGCAAATGTTATGCCGTAATACGCAAAGACACACTATAACCTAAAAACTACAGTCTGTGCACACATATAATTTTAAACACTTGTTAACCGCTATATTTTCCCCCAAAAGGGGTTAGTGATGGCGAGTGAAAAGTGGTGTAAGTCACAAAACGCTGCGTTTCATATCTCGGTGAACATTGGTCGTACTAATTTTAAACTTTTTGTGTTGGAATTATTTTTCAATAGCGATTATTCCCCAAAATATAAGTTAGGAGACCTGGGGCCCGTATAATTAGTTAAATTTTGTATTTTTTGACTTATTTTTTTTTTTACTTCAAACTTTTAATATCTCAACTTGACATCTGATTTTGAACATTTTTGAAACTAGAAGCATACATCTAGAACTAACCGTTGCGAAAATAAAGGTCTTGCAGGTTAAAACGGAGCACCCTGTATAATATATACTTGTTCAAAAGTTCATAAACGGTTACAAAAATCGCTCTGTCGTCAATTTCTTTCCATCCTGTTTGAAATTGAATCTTCTACACTCAAGAAAAACATATTTTTCTGACGCAGTTAGTTTGGGATCAAAGGGGGGGGGGGGGGAGAAAAAGAAATCATATGAAACAAGGAATTTTTTCTGAATTTCAAAACGCAAGCTCCCGAAGTGCGCAACGTCGACAAAAACTACTCTTACACCAAACTCTATGTTTATAGACTTGACCGTTTTTCCACGAAGAACGCTTAACATGCACATGCACCTTATTTTATTTCAAGTATGGATTACGTTGAGTAAAAGTGATACTTTCGTAAAAAAGATATTATTACTGTTTGACCAGGGATTGTATGTAATTTGACAATGTGCCAAGTAAAGACGATTCCATCTGAATGAATCCAGCAGGGGAGAGGGGAAAATAACGATGGGGTTTTGATGCACACGTTTTATAATGTCACTAGTACCTTATTCATTTATTGCATTCTCAAAAATAAAATAAGGGGAATAAAAAATAGTTACATGGAAACAACGAAAAGAAAAGAAAATATTTTCATTTCGTTCAGGAACGTAAAAGCAAAATGGTAAGCTCAAAACTTTGCTGTGAATAAATAAATCATGTTATTTTTGCCGTGAGAGTATAAATCGAAAATACTTGAGATTTAAAAAATGTTGCTGTGAGCAAATTTTCATATTTACAAAACTAAGGTTAAATAGTAGAGGCAAAAGTGCGCATCTGAAACAAACCAACTAACACCCCTATAAACTAACAGATACGTCCATTTCCGCCTATAAACCGGATATTAGTTTTTCCATGTAATCGATGGTCAAACAGTAGCTGATTCGTTCAACCCCGAACACAACACACATACGATTCTTAGATCAGCATTTTCTTTACCCTGTTTTTTCGTCCACTAAGCGTTTAAGGGAATTGAAATCTCTGAAACACATTGGCCCATAGTAAAATAAGAAATAACAACGTCAAATAGCACAAATTACAGCTTTTTATGCACAAAGGTACTGTCTAGCTCCGATAAGTTGAGCTATGTCCTTGAACAAGTCTATTTCTTTCAAGGGTGAGCAATCAGTAAGAAGATGCATTATTAGGCGTGGTTGGGCTACCATTGCAACCATTGAGAAGGAATACTAATGGAGGGAGCCATAGCTAATGTCTCAGTGAAATAAGCTTGGGATCCAATGTTTCCCAGGTCAGGTGACTTGTTTGGCGGGGAAGTTGTCGCGTTTTGGCACGCAACCGCTCTTTTGGCATTAAATATTTTTCAGACGACGCGACGGCGCTTATTATGAAGTCGGGGCTACAAATCAGAGCAGCTCTGACTCCAACTCCTTTACCGCATAATAATAAATAAATAAATAAATAACGGATACAAATACAGGCCTATCATTCAAATTCCCTCTCCCCACCCGGATTTTAAAATATAATGTAATTGCGTTTTTCATGTATTTTGATGTTTATTCCCTAAAATGACGGGCATGTACAAATAGTTTAAAGTGTTCTGTTATTGACTGAAAATTTATGGATTCATACGCATTGTAATCAATGTTTTAAAATGATTTCATACGCAGGCCTACTAGTATTTAAATTGAAGCATAAAAATAGCAAATCTTTATTCTTGCGCATCTGCTGTTCACAGGAGCTTGGCGAGAAGATACTCGCCAACAAAGCAAATGTACACAAAATGCTTAAGAGCCGTTAAAATAATTACTAGTTAAGTAAAAGTGTTTTTATGGAACTAAAATGTTATTTGCACTCAAGATATACAATGTTTTATAACTTTTATAGGTAAAATAAGTACAAAAATTTAAAAATTATAGGCAACTGTGGAATATGTACTCGTTGAATGCATATAAATGTTATGTTGTCCTTACTTAGAAGTAAAAAACATTCGTACATTCCAGTTAAAAGTTATTGGACCTCCTGGTGCGGCTTTTTCCTCACAGTTTACGATGCTGGAACACTGCACTATTACTATAAATCTAATTTTTCCCTTCTACAGTTAAAGGTTGTTATCATGCATGGCTTCAGCTAATGAAAACTTCTTCAACGGTTACGGTCAACTCGAAATTGCTCCCCAGGTCACATGGTACTGTTGACGTATCGGGATAGTAGGGTTGCACTCTGTCCATCTATTCCTTCTCAATGATTGCAACCCTTTTATTGGCGAGAAAATCTTGTATCGTTTGCTAATAGTTAGGGTATAGTAATATTGTTTGCCAAATGGGCAATACACCGCCAACTAAATCCGCAAATTTTTAAGCCGTTTTTCTCACCCCTATTTCAACTAATGGAATCGTGGAATCGGTCGGGAAGCGGAGCTCAACTTGCCAGAGGTGGACTGTATATCTTTAATTATTTGATATTAGCCCATATATTTGCTTAATATCTACATTTTCCAAGACAACCCTTCATACCCCGCTTAGGTTTTTTTTTTAAATAGCAATAATTTATACCAACGCTTACGTGTCAAATTTTCATTCCTTTCGCATGAACTCAGAGTTATTAATCATCATGTTTCACTGTAACAGATATTGTTTTGGGGCAAATGTTTCACTCAAAGATGCAGTTGATCCGATCCATACTCTGCGACTACATTTGTCTCCAGATACGTTCCTTCACTATTTTTTACGCACGCATGGATTTCCATAATTCATGTCTATATATATGTGAATATATATAATTCATTTCTGGAGTAATAGGTACTTTTTCATGAAATATGCGTTCTGTCGAAGATCGAGTAGAATCGTAATTCAAAAATTTCTTTCTGATGCTTGCATTGAAAGTGAATATTATTGCTTCTTTCATCAAAAAAAGTAGTAAATTAAATTAAACGGAAAGAAGGAGAAAGATGATACACATGCAATTAAACAACTAGGTGTTTCTTTTCGTGAAAAGCCGAGGACCTTCGATATTAATATTGTTTTCGATACCTTTTTCGATAAAATAAATAGCAAAACATTTCACAGAGAGGCGCCTTGGCTTCTCTCAAATTACACGGCGATAACAAGATTCGAATTGGATTTTGGCAAAAACAAATATGTTTTTTAATGCTATTTGATTCAATAGTTTTTTTTCTTCTTTAGCTTTCAAGAAGCTCTTAGTAACATGGGTTTCAATAAAAAGATTTATAAAATAAGAAGTAAAGTATGAAATAATAACGTCTAGTTACACAAAATTGCAGATTATTGCGTGCACGTGTGGAAAGTTATTTGATTTGGAATGGCAACGGCCAGTTGACGCTCCCTACCAAGAACTCGAATCAACCGTTCAGTTAGGGCCGTGGTAGCCCGATCGGTAGAGTGTCGGATTCGGGGCCGGAGGGTCCTCAGTTCGAACCTCGATGATCAAAGACCCACCGTCGTCATTAAAGGGGACTGGGCGACGTTAAATATGCTCGTGGTCTCAATGTCCTCCAAGTGAAACGATACCTCTGGGGGTGCTAGCACCAGGTATTTATTAGCTCCTGGTCTAGTTCTAAATTCTCAATAACTGTTCGATCCGGTGATGGTGCTGCCATCTATCGGTATAAAAAATAATGGAGGCAAGGCACTTAGTATGCAGTCCTCGACATAAATACAGTTGTAGTCAGTTGTGAATCGAAATCGAAACCGTTCAGTTGGGCCGTGGTAGCCTGATCAGACTCGGGACCGGAGGGTCTCGGATTCGATCCTCACTGTCGAAGACCCACCGTCGTCATTAATGGTGACTGGGCGACGTTAAATATGCTCGTGGTCACAATGTCCTCCAAGTGAAACGATACCTCTGGGGGTGCCAGACTTTGAAGTTATTCGGCTCCTGGCCTGGTTCTAAATTGTCTCTCGAACTGTCCATAGATGGCACCACCATTTATTATATTGTCTTTGTACTATCCTGGAGAAACGAAATCCTGGAAACATTGTGGATTAATAGAGGTATAAGCTTCCTTAGCAGAAACCTCAATCTGTGTGTGTGAAAGAAAGAAAGAAACCGTTCAGTCGCCACTGAACTACCGTCAATAATCGTAGGATTTCGATGCTCTGATGTGACGATGGTCACCCCCTTTTTGATGGGACTTTCGCTTCCCCTTGTCGAATTATGCTATTTAAGTTCATTGTACATAGGAGAGACAGGGGATACTTGATCCCCACTTTAATTTTTAGTTTTCTTCTCTGCTGAAAATTATCATTTTTTTAAAAAGTGCTTGAACAAAGGTAATTTTTCCCTCTATCTGACGGTTTTTTTTGTTGAAATTAAACAAATAGCTTTGGTAAAATAATATTTTTCATTAATTTCATAAAGCGATCATGTATCTCCACATCAAGGGATACATGATCCCTTCATGGGGGATACTTGATCCCACTGAGAATATACATAGACTTTTCATTTGATCAGCAATTTATTTATGGATTTTTGTATTCTACATAATGTTTCTAAAAAATAGCACTATTTCTAATTTTCTTTATTAGATTATAATAATGTGAACATAAAATAGCATTGTTTTAAAGTCCACTAAGACATTTGTAATAACAATTTACACAACTTTAATGAACTAATGATGTTTTTGATCAGTTACTTATTCTCCAATACAGTTGTGAACAATATATTTTATAAATAAAACTAACAACTTTTTAAAAGTAGCGTAATGAAGCTAAAATTACAACTAATAAAAAAAAATAGGATGATAAGCACAAAAATCCATTTATTTGTTTCTTGCAATAATAAAATTAAGAGTTTTATCAACAGACCTAATTTTAAAAAAGAGGGAAAAAAAAGTAGGTATCAGTGTACTTATAAGAAAGAAAAGAAAGGCTAGCATTATATTTTCAAAACCTGAAAAGTCAAATGTAAAAAATTCGTTTGTTGTAGTTCTTAAAGTTCCGCTCAACCCATCTGGATGTGTGCAACTTAACACATTTTCTCATTTTTTCAACTTTTTTATCTTTATCTTTTTTACTCTTTACTAATAATAAAGCTGAAAGTCTCTCTGTCAGGATGTCTGGATATCTGGATCGCTGTGACTCGCATAGACCGTTCGACCGATTTTCATGAAATTTGGCACAAAATTAGTTTGTAGCATGGGGGTACGCACCTCGAAGCGATTTTTCGAAAATTCGATTTTGTTCTCTATATATTCCAATTTTAAGAACAAAATTATCATAAGCTGGACGAGTAAATTACGAAATTATCATAACGTGGAATGGGGGAGCGAATGAACATAGCCAATTGGCGAGAAATTCATCATCCATTATTTGTAAATATACTGGCGAGCCGAAGGACCTTTTAATTTTCAACTACGGGCAAAACCGTGTGGGTGCCACTAGTTACTAATAATAAAGCTGAAAGTCTCTCGGTCCGGAGGTTGTCTGGATCTCTGTGACGCGCATAGCACCTAGACCGTTCGACCGATTTTCATGAAATTTGGCACTAAGTTAAATTGTAGCATGGGGGATGGGGGTGTGCACCTCGAAGCGAGTTTTCTAAAATTCGATGTGATTCTTTTTCTATTCCAATTTTAAGAACAAAAATATCATAAGATGGACGAGTAAATTACGAAATTATCATAACGTGGAACCGTAACATGGGCAGAAGCCAATTAGCGAGATACGAAATTATCATAACGTGGAACCGTAACATGGGAACAAGCCAATTGGCGAAAAAATTCACCATACATTATTTGTAAATATGCTGGCGAACCAAAAGACCTTTTAATTTTTCTATTACGGGCAAAGCCGTGTGGGTACCACTCGTAAAAAATAAATTGATTAAGCATATTACCTTTTCGCTTTAGAAAACTTGTTTCAAAATTTAGAAATCCAACTTTGCATTCTATTCACTAATATCACATAATGGGCAACTCAGTTTTTTGTTGCAAATCTAACTGTAGCAAATTCATTTTTTTAATTCAAAGAAAAATTTGACATCTATTTCAACTTATTCAAGCTCATTTGGCTGATCGTAACATGATTCATCAGCAGAGTTAGCTTATGTTTAGACGCTTGAGGTGTTATGTGGGTTACAAGTGCGAACTGATATTTTAATTATTTAGCATATTTACTGCAGCGATTGTTTAAATCTATCCCTCATACTAAAATAAAATTTATTATTTTAACATGGTTTTGGATGTTTAAAGTTAATGTCAACTAATTAAACAATAGTTCTATAGTTTTCATTGTGTTTACATTGTCATATGGATACTTGATCCCTGGGATCATGAATCCCTCTAAACGAAGGGATCAAGTATCCCTAGTACGCGATTTTTACAAACATATTTGTTCTATTATTAACAATCAGTGGCAATTTACTAAAAATATCTCAAATATTAAAGACTGTCTATACTTTAACATCACACTTCGGTATATTTTTTAAATCTGTATATAACGGATAATGTATACTTTAGAATGCTTTCCTAAAAAAAGTTTCCCTTGACACATTCAGACAATCCCTTCTTGAGCTAAAACAAAATGGCTAAAAAAAAGTGTTGCCAGTTTTTATGTACAAATGTAAGTTTAACATAATTTTCAGGTTTCAAATCTCTACCTAATGGTTTTGGTACATTTTTGGCTGTGAATCATATATCCCCAGGGATCAAGTATCCCTAGTCTCCTCTGCGTTTAAACTAACAGTTCTAAAATCAATTTTTTTTTTTAAACCTTCAATAAGTATCTGTGGATCTTTAAATTTGATGCGACAAGTTTAACTACTGCGCCATTTTTCGTCACACGTGTTTCGTGGTTGCAAGGGACCCCTTTTTCAATGCAAAATATGAGTCAACTTTAACTAAAAAGATATATGTTACGTAAAATCTTATTTTAATTTTTCTTACGTTTAACAAAACAATGAAACTAAATATGGAAGCAATTTCCTTTATTTCAAAAAGAAATTGAGTCCAGTCATAAGTTGAGAGGTTTTAGGTAACGCGTACTAAAAGATTCTCTCATTAAAGGAATATTTTAGGGCCCAATAGAAAAAATTTTGCTTGACCACTGATTCGGTGGAAAGGTAAATAACCGGTTTGTAGGCGGAAACGGAAGCATCTATTAGTTTGTAGGGATCCCAGTTTGCAGATGCAGACGTGTGTTAAATTCTAAATTAAGTAGGGTCACATTAAAATGAACAAAACGCGCAACATACTTTTCCTTTTCCCTCCCATTCAGATGGAATCGCCTTAACTGGCATATTGCCAGTTCCATGGCAACCGCGGCCAGTCAATATCGTCCCCCCCCCCCAAAAAAAAACTAAATAAACATTTTCTGTACATGGACAGACGGTATGCATATCATTTTTAAAACAAATAAAACCACGGCTCAAATATTCTTTTTCTTGCAGAGATATCTGAACACTGGCTGTAATTCATCTTCAGGAACCCGACTTTAAATTAAAACATTTATTTGTAAAAAAAAGTATTAGCATTTTACGTCTTATTGCGCCGTCTTTTGAAGTAGGAATTTGATTTGCATTAAAATCTTAATCTCCTATAGTATGAAATATTTGCACTCCGTATATAATTCGCCGTGTGAAATTCGATGTTGACTCAGATCAAAGAGCAATTTGGACGGAGATATATATACTTTGGGATACTATTAACATGTGACAAGTATATTTTGTGTTTCCGAATTGAAAATTTTTAAATTTCAATTCTAATCCTTATAAAGACATATCCTCTCCGCAAATGCGTTCCTTCTTTTGGAACCAAAAGTTCTTTCAAGCAAGATTAACTCTTCAGACGGAACATCCTCCTTCTTTGAGGTGGGTATAGTTTAATCTTAAAAGTTGCAGGTGGCGCTGTGCGTGAAAGTTTAGTCGGTCTAAACACTTTAGCACAATGACGAAATGTAACGAACATGTTTCATTTGTTGTACTCTATTTGTATTGAATCTACCTTCCACCCCTTCCCACTATATATAAAAAAAAAACTATTAAAACATCATTGAATAAAACTTGTAACTCCAAAAAAAACGCAATGAAAAATGTTTCTGGTTAATGTTTAAAAAAATAATAATATAAAAAAATAGCACTCAAGGTTTGGACCCACTGATTACACCCTATAAATTAATTCCGTACAAAATTCTGTCCATCAGATTTTTTATTCATACTTAAATACATACAAAAAGATTAAGAATGAATTGTACTCGGGTAAAAGTGGGAGATACGCCATATGAGGAGAGACGCCATACCTTCAGAAAATCAGTGATTAAGAAAGAGCTGGCTGTATTTCTCACTGTTTTTATTTACTCATGGACATTTTCTTCAGAGCGTGTCAGTTCTTGTTCGACTGTGCTCGAGTTTGACGTGTGTATGACGAAAAGATTATGTTAGTACGAGCATTTTTCGACGAAAGTTTTGAGTCGCTGCGATTTCAATAAGTGTTAAATCGTTAAATGTAAAACAAAGATAACGTAATGTAAAAACGGGTTTTAATGTTTGATTTAGTTTGTTATTAACTTATTGTAACTACATTTTGCAATGTATGTTAATACTTACATAATTTATATCTATGTGGCATCTCTTCCACATAATGAGGAGAGATGCCAAACTTTTCAAATGTGTAAATGAAGGGGTGTTCTGCTTTTTTTTTTTTTGTTTTTTCTTTGTTTTAGAAAGCAAAGAAAATACGCGAGGAAGCATACGGTAATCAGGGGATAGTGGAGTGAAGATAACTTAATTCTGGACATTGAAAAAGTAAAAAAAAGGAGAAACATCGAACATGAAGCTCAAAAACCTCATGGAATGTCGTGGGAAATACAACATCAGGTTTTAAAGCTTGTGGAATATTTCTACTTAATCCTAATGCTATTCCACATCATTTCTTTGCTAGAACTGGTTTAATTGAAGTAGCTAATCCTGAAATTCCTCTTGAAAGTGCTGGCACTCCAGCTCAGTCTTCACAAAAGCCATCAACTTCCAGACAAACATCCATTAGTAAAGAAACCCCCTACAAAGATGCTTCAGAAGTCTTATCCAATCTCAAAACTACCTAGCTCGACAGTGAAGCGAAAACAAGTTGCTTGTGGGCGCGGAATGTAGAGAAAATTATTATTTTAAAAAAAAACTGACTGGATTAAATGTTTTTTACCCCAAAAATGGCTGCATGAGTCATGTACAATGTACGCATCGGATTGTAATAATTGTGGTAGGGAAATAATCCGCAAAAATTTCAAAAACAAGGAATTATAACATATATGGCATCTGTCCCACACTACATGGCGTCTCTCCCACACGTTATGGGAGAGATGGCCTGATGTCAACTTACAATTTTTATTTTTTATTTCTGTTTTATTCAAGTCCAAAACTCGCTAATGGTAATTTTAATACTTAATGATAATGCAACTTTGAAATAAAACATACAGGTTTGATTTGTATTGCATTTTGAATTTTTTATCTAATTTCTACAAAAAGTATGGCGTCTCTCCCACTTTTATCCTACATTAAGAATTATACCATGGTACGTAAAGCAATAATAGTAATCATAATAATAATAAAAGATGTACATAGCACGAAATATCCGCAATTGCATGAAAGATATTGTGAAAAAAGTTAAATGATGAAAAAAAGTAAAAATTATTTGCTTTAAAGGAGAAAAGGGAAAAATTAAAAACATTCTAAATGGATTCAGAGTTTAAAAAATTATTAGATCAAACATGAGTATAAGCACTTAGGCATGATTAACTTATCTATACGCAGAAAGCTGAATAATAACACAATAATGCACAAATATCCAATCTGAAGGAAGTTAAAAGAAAAGAAAACGCAATATAGAAAACAAAAGCAATCAATAAAGATGGAATTTATCGCCTGAAAATAATAATATTAATGGAGTCGTTTCCCAAATTTAAAAAGTATTTTTTCTGAAAGAGCATGCTTAAAAACGAAGGATTGGACCATGTTTTAAATAATTTTGCTAAGTTTAGTACTTTTAAAAAATTATTTTAATCGATGCGCTTTCCTGTTTACGCTTCTGCCGATGACATCACAAATGATAAAATGCCATTCACGGATCATAATATTTAATCCGCATCTTTACTCATATGTAGTGGCAACGATATGGTTGATAGCAAGCGTAGAGAGCAATATTTAATTCGCTTCTTGATTGTTATGACGTGGACCCGCCAGTGGAGATGCACAAAAGTACATCATTTGTGACGTCATAAAGACCACGCCTTGTTTTCAAAATTGGACACTTTAAAACATTAATTAAAAATTGAGCGTTGGGAAAATGAAAGTTTTTTTCATTGCTCCATGTTATTATTATTATTATTATTATTATTTGCTTATTCTATCAATTTCAGTGACTAAAAGTAGTACTTTTGACTGAAGGAAACAACCCCATTATAAAAATAAATAATAATATAATGGAAAAAAGAATCAGTCGTAAAAAACACTATTTATGCATACGGAAAAAAGCAGACGATAACATAACATTTTACTGAACGAATTTCACTGACCTCGACGCAATGGATCACGTGGTCGCTGCCTACCAAATGCAAAGCTAATGGTTGTGAGACACATGACAGACTACGGACAAAGTAAGAACAAAAAGCAATCTCAATTGCTAAAAAAACAATATTCTGTCCGAAGGGTTAAAATTTTGCTTTGATGCTAAGATATTTCACGACTCGAATTGCATTTAGACTGCAGTCTACATTTAGGCACGAGTACTTTGCAAGCTATATCGTCGCCTCAAAGCAGTAGTAGGATATCTCACTGTTTGCTCTGAGGCGACGATATTTAGACTTCTGAAGTCAAAGCTTTCCCTTTATTCTTTATCATTTGTATTCTGCAGCATACAATATCATCTCTCAAAACGCCATCGAAATATTTTTCAAAGCTTTGGACTACTTAAGGAAAAGATTGTAGGAAGCTTCTTGAACATGGTAGCGAGGATTTTCTCGGAGACTTTCGCAGGCGATTGACTTTTCTCA
This sequence comes from Uloborus diversus, assembly GCF_026930045.1. Lineage (NCBI taxonomy): Eukaryota > Metazoa > Arthropoda > Arachnida > Araneae > Uloboridae > Uloborus > Uloborus diversus. The sequence goes on along the minus strand of NC_072738.1, from coordinate 151,800,287 downwards.
CTGGAGAAATGAATTTTTAGAATGTCGAGCCCCGCCGAGACGAAACAGTCGAGTTTTTTCGACTTACGATTTGGATAAAAGTATTTCAAATTTTTGCTTGTTTACCGAAAATGGTGACACTTTTGGAGACAAATGAGCTCTCTATTGAGTAGTATATTTCTTTCTCAGCTTGATCTATTATTCTATATGGGTGGAAGGTTCAGTTTTTGAAACAAAGCAAATGTTTGATATAATATACAGTGTAACCTGCGCATAACGATACTGTTTATAACGATAACCTGTCTATAACAATATTTTTCTTTTGGCCCCATCAAAATGTCAGCATGAATAATCAAACGGTCTATAACGATAACCTGTCTATTACGATAGTTTTTTTAGGTCCCAACAGTATCGCTGTAGACAGGTTTTACTGTATTTATAGTACCATATCATGAAAAATCTGTTTTCTAGATTGCAATTTTTCATTAGCTTTGCTGTATCAGTTTGTTAGTTTTTGAACGGCGGCAGTTTCGGAAGAAAAATGGCCGACTCCGACTAATGAATTTTGAAACTTCCGACTCCAATTCCGACTCCGGCTTTATTTATTTATTTATTTATTTCGATTTCCGTAAGAAAGAACCCAATAAACATAGATTGAAAATTCCTTTTTGTGAAATTTTTGCGTTGTATTTTTTTGTAAACCAAAGATGCATACAACGCTAGAAATTCAATTTGAAAATCCAATTTTCAATAGTTGCGATTTTTAAAATGTCCCATTATTTAAAAAATGAAAAACATTTGCTGCCTCCTAATGTTAAACAAATAGATGTTTATCAAACAGTGTGCTTTCAATTTTTGAAAGCTGTAACTTTTGCACAGTCAAAAAACCTTTCTTGAGCGGTGGCGGTCCAGCCCGGGTGACACCAATCGGGTGGATGACACAAAAAGTTAATTTCACAGTTTATAAAAAACATAAGTACTTTAATTCTGAAAAATTTCCACAAGAAATCTTAAATTATATTTCATCTACAAATCTTATACTATATTGCTGGAAGAGGCCGAGTACATGTACGTCGGGAGCAAATTTTACACAAAATGTGGCTGCATACAGCTTTGTACGAATAGCTTTTTACTATACCTATATCGCTTCTTCACTTAATTTTTAATTTTAATTTTACTGACTGCTTTAGAATTACCTTTAATGTGAAGATTTTAAGACTAACCACAATTATTGAGTGTTGTAACAAAGAAATATTCATTTTTTGCTTATTTTTTAGTGGGAACCAAGTTGATAGATATAGTCATTAGATTTTAAAACATATGGATTTTACCAGATCTTTTGGATTCGCACTTTCGAACCAACACTTATTTGAATTTACCGAACACCTTCAGAAGTGTCCCCCCGAGTTACGGGCCGCAAGTTGCCCAAGAGATACACTGCTTTTACTATTTTATAACTGAGATCGAAGTAAAAGATTTATTATTATTTTTATTTGACTTAGAAAATGTTAGGCACCAAAACCGCATGCTGACAGTTGCTATTAGTTGAAGAAAGTTCAAAAAAACAAGCAAACTAGGGGACGGAGTAGTTAGCAATTGCAGACAGTTCGATAAAAAAATCAACCAATTTGCCAATGGCGATTATTTTCTTATTAGTAGGTCTTTATTCATGTAATTGAGCCAAGTCATAAGTTGGTAGTAAGTTTTTTAAAAAAATGCAAGGAGAGTCAGTGGAAATTAAAGAAATAAAAGGAGCCCGGAGTCGGAATGTTTTCTAACGACTCCGACTCCTTTACTTCAAAATCAGTCCGACTCCGACTCTTCGACTCCAACTCCACAGTCCTGGTTTATGTAGATTGAAGTTGTCATTATATTAGTCTATCAGCTTTACATTCTTGCACATTAGTTGAACAGTTTTTATTGATGTTTATTGTGCTACTTTTACTTCCTTTTACGAAAGAGGAAGTATTGTATTAGCCAAAAAATTTTCACTCAAAAATTGACCTTGATTTCCATTTTACTCTTCCCCGAATGAATATTGAGTTTTTTTTTTTTTTTTTTTTTTTTTCGACTCCACCACACGTGGATAAGTGCCTAAGAACGTATAGACACGCGAAATATCCATAGTGACGATTCTCGAGTTAATTACAACGAATTTTCTCGTGACGTCTGTATGTACGTATGTATGTGCGTAAGTACGTCGCATGCCTCAAGAACGGTAAATCCTAGAAAGTTGAAATTTGGTACGAAGACTCCTAGTGGAGTCTAGTTGTGCACCTCCTCTTTTAGTTGCATTCGGTTGTTTCTAAAGGGGTCTTTTACCCCTTTTTGGGGGGAAATAATTGTTAATTTCGATGCTAACAAGCGGTGTTATAATTTGGCGGATACTTGGCGATATATCGCCAGTCGTCTGGTCGCCAAGTTTTGTCCCCAACTTAGCGACAAATTTTGCAAATTTTTTTTTTTAATCTGTTCTAATTTGACCACTGTTGGTGATGTTTAGAGAGTAAACTATTGAATCAGACTAAAATTGTCAGTAATATGGAAATGACATTAAATTGGAATAAAAGGAAGTCATATGATGCACAAATCAGCTCGTTATATTTAATGTTTCCGATCATTAATATTATTTCTCAACGGAGGGTTCAATTTTTGCATGTACGTCATAACTTCCTTGAAAATTCATCACACATAGTAAATAAGGCATTTTTTAACAGACGACTTCCGTCGCTATAGGCGAAAAATGAACAAGCAATACACATTTTGACTTGATTACACTTAAAAATCGGATTTTCCGTGAATTCGTTCAGCTAACGTACAAACTTTCGCCTACATTGAAAGAAAGCAGACTGTGCTGCCATTTAGGCAGAAATAATCGAGTTCTTCCAGTTGAAACAGAAAACGAATGAAAGTAGCGATTGTTTCTCACAATTATTACTGACCCAGGCAACGCAGGTATTTTTGCTAGTTACTTTTCTAAAAGAAGATAAATATATTTCCTCCCACCAGCTTCATACGACTCTATGTCCAATAAAGCGCGATATATGAGCCGTTGAAGTCTAAGGTGATGCAAGTCAATAAATTCCTTGTAATTGAGCGGTTAAGCAGCCATTTTTGCTCTGCTGCTCCGTTTTACGATTACTGTCTATTGGCAAATAGTTGAATCTAGCCGTAGACCATTTGAATGTAGAATAAAGTTAAAACTATATATATATAAAGACGACTTACACCACCTTTACTCTCAACGGCTCATATCAATAACTAAACACAGAAATAAACCACGACAATGTCTAGAACTTTTGCAGCAGTCCTCATAAGGTCTTTTCCTGACCAAGCCATCTGTCAATCAAATGAATAAAAAAGAAATCAATAAAATAAAAAAAATCTTATTTTTAAAATTATTTCCTTCACGAGAGTCAATTTTCTTCGCCTTCTACGGGGAGGGGGAGTTGGAAGTACTGTCCTCAATATTTTCCAATCTGGAAAGTAATATTCCGCGGCTTCAGTGATGGCTTTCACATCGAACAATTTTCACCCAATGTACCGAGTTCATCCGGAGATTGGATTTTTGAACGAAAAGAGCGGCTCTTCGGTTTCATAGAAGACCTGAGTTATTATAGTGTTTGTTCTCAGTGAAAACCATCCGGTGAAGATAAATTGGAGGAGTTGCTTGCTGCCCAAAATCAGTCTCAACGCCGCATACATTTTAGTCTAATGTTTTTCACAGAAAACACGGTTGGTTTTATTTTTTAGGGCTGTGGAGTCGTATGGGTTTTGGGAAATGGAGTCGGAGTCGAAGGCTCTAAAAGCTCAGGAGTCGGAGTCTGTTTTGTTCCCTATGAGTCTTGAACTCTGACACGGCTGCAGTTTAAGAGTCGGAGTCAGACGGATTTCGGGGTTAAGGAGTCGGAATCAAAGGATCTAAAAGTTCAGGAGTCGGAGTCTGTCTTGTTCCCTATGAGTCTTGAACTCTGATACGGCTGCAGAGTAAGAGTCGGAGTCGGACGGATTTCGGGGTTAAAGACTCGGAGTAGAAGGCTCTAAAAGCTCAGGAGTCGGAGTCTGTCTTGTTCCCTATGAGTCTTGAGCTCTGACACGGTTGCAGAGTAATATTCATAGTCGGACGGATTTGGGGGTTAAAGGAGTCGGAGTCAAAGGATCTAAAAGTTCAGGAGTCGGAGTCTTTCTTGCTCTCTATGAGTCTTGAACTCTGACACGGCTGCAGATTAAGAATCGGAGTCGGACGGATTTTGGGGTAAAAGAGCCAGAGTCGGAGGCTCTAAAAGCTCAGGAGTCAGAGTCTGTTTTGTTCCCTATGAGTCTTGAACTCTAGCACGGCTGCAGTTTAAGAGTCGGAGTCAGACGGATTTCGGGGTTAAGGAGTCGGAGTCAAAGGATCTAAAAGTTCAGGAGTCGGAGTCTGTCTTGTTCCCTATGAGTCTTGAACTCTGAGACGGCTGCAGAGTAAGAGTCGGAGTCGGACGGATTTCTGGGTTAAGGAGTCGGAGTCAAAGGATCTAAAAGTTCAGGAGTCGGAGCCTGTCTTGCTCCGTCTGAGTCTTGAACTCTGACACTGCTGCAGAGTAAGAGTCGGAGTCGAACTGAAAAATGCAGCCCTTCAGAGAACCTATCGATGGCACAACTGCAGCAATGTACACCTGTAGGATTAGCAAAACAACAAAATTTCTCCGAACTTTCGGAGCCAATAAAACACGGCACAGTTATAATTCTGCGGTTTTTTCACAATGAAAATCGTCAAACTAACTATTCACTAAATATATATTATTTACCGTTCTAATATGACTGAAGGAAAAAAAAAGCATAAAAATAAATTAATAACACAATTAGAAAACGACTTAAATGCAGCAAGTGTAAAAGTCTGTTTTAAATTTTAAAACATGCATCAGATATATGAACGCGGCTATTGACAAAATTCCACATTTTCAATTGGTGTGTGATCTCAGCTATTTCTTCATCTGAAGAATTCTAATTATGCAAAGGCCTTCACATAAGGAATGGTAAAACAAAAATCGCCGTCTAATACGCCACACTGCAGATAATCATTCTTCCTGAAGAAAGTATTGACTAATCAGTTTTACTTTAGCTCAGCAATGTTTTCCCAAGTCCCGGTGCTTGTTTACTTCCATTTTGGCAGATCAATTAAATATCTGCCACCGGATAAATTCAGAGTTTGATTAAAAATCAAAGTAGGCGGTTGATTAATGTCTGAGATCACGCCGAGGTTTCTGACACTTTTAATGGCAGCGGCAGGAACTCGAGATTTAATACTATAACACCTAATGTGCATGTATTCGAGTTAAAGCGTGTCAAGACATACTTTTTTTCGGGAAATTTTTAAGCTATTTACTCCAAAAGTACTAATAATTGAAAAATTCGAACAAAAGTTATGCGTTTTTGTTTTGATTAACTTTATAAAAAGTGTTTTTTTTTTTTTTTTTTTAATTTTTTTAATTTTTTTTTTTATTGTGGGTGTGTGTTTGAGGGTAGGGTTGGAGGTGGAGGAGGTAGAGACTCCAAGTATCAAGCAAATATAAATAAAAAATTTCAACTGAAAACACATTTTTTTATTTACATCATTTCTTCACATAAGTTTTTTCATAATTCAAATATTGTCAAAATATGCTCAAATACCTGTGCATTTTACTCACTAAATATGCCATATAAATAAGTTGTGAACAATTTGTAGAAAATAATGTAACTTTCAATTAGTAATATCCAGTCAGACCTCAACATAAAGCTACCACTCTGGACTTCGTGAAAGTGACCTTATAAGCTGATTCACCTTATAACCGTCTCATACGCATTTTTTCATTGAATAAGAGTGCATATTAATCAGATAAACCTCAGTAAAATTTAATCAGTTAAAAATTTCAGATTATTAGGTAATATTTTCTTTATTGAGTTGAACCAATTAAACTTAATGGAATCAATAAAAATGGCGGCCAAAGGTGACCTTATAAGTGCTAGCAATTTTTAAGGTCTGACCATAACCCTCTTACACATTAGAATTCCTATTCAATGAACAGGGACTTTAAATAAGCGACTTATATGTGGGTTGAACTGATACACTGGAGACCTTATATCGAGGTCTTTGATGGTGTGAATTAGAGTGCGAGACAAAAGTGACCATATGAGTTATTGCAATGTTTGAAACCCCATCATATGTCTGAAAATCTAAAACGAAGAATTCCTATTCAATGAGCAGGGACATTAGTGATTTTATATGTGGGCCGATTTAATACGCGGGTGACTTCATAGCGAGGGTTTTAATGGAATCAATAAGAATGTTAGTAAAACGTAACTTTATAAGCGATTGTAATGTTTAAGACCTGGCCATATATCCGATAATCCATAACATAGCATTCCTATTTAATGAGCAAGAACTTTAGAAAAGTGGCTTTACATGTGGTTTGACCTTTTACGCGGGAGTCCTTATATCGAGGTCTGACTACATTAATGACTTACGACACATATATTTGCTGTTATAAATGTTTAGTTTAATTTGAATTATTCAATTTATTAGGCAGTTATTTTTTCGTTTTTTTTGAGCAATCACGATTGCTTATTGCTTTCATTTGACTGTTTTGAGGCTCTATCATTTTATTTTCCCGCTAGCACCCTCCGCAGCACCACCGTCGACCGGCCGGCCGACTCACGATGCTGCTCCTCTAGCGAAAACCGTCTCCTGGTTGCGTCACTTACTTGCTTACCTTTACACACACACACACACACACACACACACACACACACCTAAACATACACACAACTGCCCACATACACACACAAACACACACGCCTACACACACATACACATACTCCCCATATACAAACATACCCCCCCCCCTCCACACACAAACACACACGCCTACATACACACACTCGTGATTGCGAAAACATAATTTGAATTCAACATGTCAAAATTCAAATATAATTTTTAACTTTTTTTTTAGTCGCAAACCACCTTTGCAAAGTCTAAGGTGTACCGCCAAAAAGTGTGCAAATTTGATTGCACAACCAGAAAACAGCTTACATGATAGTTTCAGAAATGAAAGCAACTATGCTCCCGAAAGGTGACTTCAAATACAAAATAGGACAAGAGAGGGTCATTGTGTAGCCAAGCTCTACAGTGTAGCTTTTATTAAAACTTTGTAATATATCTTTAATTAGACAGAGGGCTGAGAAAGGTAGTAGAGTTTCCATGGATACCCTGGGCTATTGGAACGGCCGTGAATTTATACCCTTGTTTGATATTATTTCGAGAGAAGTGAAAATAGGTGAACAAGTTGTATGTTTCTTCAGAAAACAATGCACATAAAGTTTATGTATGTATGTAGTCATATGCGTAATGCGTACATACATACTCATACATAACATAGGCACGCACATTTTTATACACTATACAACCAAAAATATCTAGATTCTTTCAGAAATTGATATTTTTCAAATTTCTGCAGAAATACCATTAAAATGTTTTGTAACTTACCCTTTCTAGTAAAAATTGAGTCGCGCATGCACTTAGGGGCGAATAACGAATTGAAGTAGCCTAAAAGTTTTTTTGTTATTGTTGATAAGCATTTACTGTAAAAAATGGAAATAAGCTAAAAATTTCACGTTAGTTTTACTCGTTGCAAACAGTTATACTGTGTAAAAACACTAAGGGACGGCCGCAGTGGTCTTGGAGGAATGTCTTAAACGTACTGTATTGGCGAGAGGTCTGGTGACCTTGAAGGCCACAGAAGGTCATCAAACTCTTTCAGACATTGTTGGGAGATTGGCACAGTATGTGGCCGAGCATTGCCTTGCTGATAAATGGCACATGGCTGACTTGATAGCATAGGTAATACAATCGCATGAAAAGGTCTTTTTCGTAAATGTGCGATGTCCTACGACCTTGAATGAAAACTTAATATGATAGTGTATCCAAACCATTCGCTACTAACACTGTCACATCTTGTGTAATCCCACTATGCTTCTCTACAACAAGTTTCGGACTGGACCACATGGCCTGAACGCCTCTACACGGTGTTCGGGTCATCAGCACCGAGACTGAATCGGTACTTATCGCTGAATATCATTCGCCTCCAACCGGTCACACTTCAGCGTGCACGAGTTCAGCAAAAATCCATTCGGCCCTGCCTATCATGTTGAGTCAATGGTAGATATGGGCATCTGCTCTGCATGACAGTGTCGGCCGATCGTCCCCCAATGGTTTTTAGTTGATACCATCGGATGTCTAAAAGGTGGTAAATGGCTTCGAGTCATTGCTAGAAACATTACTGCTGCACAAGTGCTTGCTCTTATGTTTGCAAAAGTCCATGTGTTTTTTTAAGGTCATGAAACGCCCCAAACTTAAGGGACGAATGGATCCCTTAATTGATCCATTGTCGCCAACACACAGCAACTAACGTACTGCTCTGATCGGGTTGCCAGGTTATACAACTGTTGGATCTACCTGTAAGGCCTACAATACGAGTCTTTTCAGAGTTTGTCCACAGCTCGTACCCGCATGTTACATCTCAGAAACACTTCTGAATGAAAATACCGCCCATTCAAGTCGACAGATTCGTTGAATATCGCTTCGGCACAAGCAATCACGCCATTGAACTTTTCTAGCTGCGCATCTGAACGTGCGCATAATGCGTTAACCCGTATCTCATTGTCGTCAAAATTTAAATCGTTAGCATATCTTTTACCAGATTAAGTTCTTTCCGAATTTCGTGATTGTAGCCTCGATTTCTTCTGGGTGTATATATTTTTTGTGACTTGCATTCATTTAATATATGAATGTATGTATTGTATATAGTACTAGCAAAAATACCCGGCGTTGCCTGGGTCAGTAATAATTATTAGAAAAAATCGTTACTTGCTTTTGTTTTCTGTTTTAAGTGAAAGAATTTAAAACACATCTTTTTGACGTGATTAAAAATCGAGTTTTTTCCTTACCCATAAAACTAAAATAGCAATAAGTATAAAGAACAAAGTAGAATTGATTTAGAAACGAAAGCACTATATTTAAGCATATACAAATTTAAAAAACATGAAATTAATCTTCTCATGTTTAAAAAGATTAATCTGTTGATACTTTTTTTTTAACATGGAGTCTAAAACCTTCTCTGTATGGCTATTGAAGTACGAAGTGATTAAAAAAATGTAGCTGCGCTCGTAATCCCCTTATACTTGCTTTAGTTATTTCGGGAAATTTTAATCATTGTGGCTCTTGGTGCGATTTTACCGAATTTGCGAAAGTCGTTTCGGGGTACCTTCGATGATGCTCCCCCCCTTCTTTCCTTACTTTGTAAAACGATATGATATTAATTTTCGTTACAGAGATATCGTCGCCAGATGCTGAGATATTTTTGGTCATAAAATGGCGCTAAACAGTTTCATCCGAAATGTTACCAAAATAAGTAATACAATTTGGTGATTGCTTGAAATTGTGCAAAAAGGAAAATTAATGGAAGTTTTTGTGCTGTTTATGGATTTGCCTAATTTAGTTGCTGGATTATTTAACACAGTAAAAAAAGTCTTTTGAAAATTCTTTGATTGGCGATATTTTGTTTACATGGTGAAAGCCGAGAAACATTATGACGTAGTCTTCGGCTTCAAAAACAGCAACGTTGAAAAAACTGCCAAATGCATCAGCTACGGAAATCTTTCTGCAAAAATTTTGGCGATCTGCTGGTTGTTTGGATAATGAGTAAGTGTTCAATCAGCATAAATAATAATAAAAACCATTAATTACATTAAAGTTCCGTTTAAATGGAAAATGATCAGCCAAATCATGTATTATTTGCCAATCTTGTGAAAAAATCTTACTTCAAGATTTGACTTGAGAAAAGCCTTGAACAGTCACGAAAAGCAAAGATAGTCAACAATACAACAATTGTCGCTATCGACATGGAGTTGAGATGATACACTAAATACTGTATTGAGTTGAGGAAAGCCTTCGAACATGGATCTAAAAAGCTCATACCTCGTTTTTTATTCTACTTAGAAATTTCGAATAGGTGCCATCTTCAGCAGAAAAATCAGAGCTTTCGATGGACATATAATGTAAATATATGCAAGTTTTTTTCATCCCAATATTAGAGAATTTATACAAAAATTGTGTTTTATTGCCCCCCTAAGGGAGTTTTGCTCCCCATAACGGGACGAAAACTACCCTATGTGTTATTCTGATGCATAAGCTATATTATTGTAAAGTTTCATCAAAATCCGTTCAGTAGTTTTTGCGTGAAAGAGTACCAAACATCCATACGTCCATGCATCCATACAGACAAACTTTCGCATATATAATATTAGTAAGATTCAACTATACATAGTTGCAAAAAATTCTCTTGAAAACAAAATAATTTTATTTAAAAAATAGTAATAAACGCAGGTAATGGGGTGGTTTCCTTCAGTCAAAAGTACTACTTTTAGTCATTGAAATGTATAGAATGAGCAAAAAAAAAAGAAAAAAAAGATAACATGGACCCAAAAAAATACTTTCATTTTCCCAACAGTTTTTTTTTTAAATTAATTTTTTAAAATGTCCGATTTTTCAAACAAGGCGTGGTCTTGATGACGTCACAAATGATGCTCTTTGGCGCATCTTTCTACCATGTTTCCACGTTATGATAATCAGGAAGCGAATTAAAAGTTGCGCTCTACGCTTGCTATCAACCCTATCGTTGCCAATACACGTGAGTAAAGATGCGAATTAAATATTTTGCACTGTGAATGGCAACACAGAATGGTATTTCATCATTTGTGATGTCATCGGCAGAAGCCGTAAACAATGAAAGCGCTCCGATTTAAGTATTTTTTTTAAATACTAAACTTAAACAAATTATTTAAAAAATGGTCAGATTCTAAGTTTTTAAGCATGCTCTTTCAGAAAAAAATACTTTTAAAACTTTGGAAACGACCCCATTGAAAAAAAAAAAAATCTACATAGATTTTTATCTTTACATGTAGTCAAAAGAAAACATTACGAGAGAATTTAGCTTTCTTACAATTAGTATAAAGTGAGAAAAAAAAAAGATGATGTGCTTAAAAGTCGTGCATTAAGCAAAGGCGAAAATAATAAAAGATAAGTCGAAAGAAGTGAGGGAAGAAATAAAGAGCATCTTCTCATGTTGAAACTTTATTGGAAAATTCTCCCGTAGCGAATCGTAATTAATTATCTGTTATCAAACTGAACTTGTGGGAATTAAGTAATCGATTCGTATAATCAGACGTGATCCCTAAATAGTTTGAAGATCGAAGAAATTCCAATAAAGCAACATATTCAAATTTTCGGAGCATGTGCATAATGAATGCAAACTTTTTATGACGGAAAATAAGAACAAAGAATGCAGGTGAAGAATAGTTAATTGCAAAAACTAAAACAGCAACATAAATGATTCTGTGTTCAAAAAAAGAAAATGGGGGGGGGGGCGGGATAATTACTACGTTGCTGTTGGGTTTTTCTTAAGCCTCAAACACTTGTAAAGCATCAAAAGTAATTTTCACGTTTCTATTGAGAAGGTTGAATAAAGAGTTTCATCAGCGGATATTAATTACATTTTTTTTCTAATGAGGAAAAGAAACACTTGTGAAGTTTTTGATTCTTGGTTTCAGCTGAGAACTATTGCTTTTGATACAAAGATTTACTTAGGCACCTAAAAAAAAAGAAATTTTCTTTTTTTTGTTTCCAGATAATAGTTTGAAACTAATTCTTTTTCCAAAAGCTTTTGCAAAATTTACAATATTTTCTAAGTGTATTTTTTTTATTTTTTTAAGAAATAATTTTCTGCAACCTTTTGAGTTTTGCAAATAAAAATTTTAGCTGCATAAAAATTGAGAGAAATTACGGGAAAATATTAGTATAAAGGGCGCAGACAAGAATCCTATCAACAAAAATTAAGGAAGTAGTTCCAGAAACAAGAATTGATGCAATACATTTAGTTCGCAGAAATCATAAAAAAATCTTAGCCGAAAGTAATCGGAAAAAGATCGCAGATGGAAGAAACCAGACAAAAAATTCCACTAACCGGAATTTAAACATGAACCCCGGCCGCAAGAAATCAGAAACGAATTTGAACTGCAAAAGATCAAACAAAAATTGCAGTTTTAAAAATGTAGACATAAAGCCCAGCCGCAAGAAATCAGACAAAAATTTTGGTTGCAAGAAATCGGACAAGAATTTCAGCTGCAGCAAATATGACAAAAGACTTTAATATCAAGAACTTAGGCACATATCACAATTCAAATAATTCAGGCACTAACTACACGATCAAGAGACAAGAATCCTAGATTACAGATATCAGCAAGAATCCCAGCTGCAAGATATTGGACAAAAACTGCAAGAATTCAGCCGCAAATCCAAGCAACAAAACTACAGACAAGAATAATTGCAAACAAGAAGTGAAAAAATGTCTCTACACTACAAGCTGCCAGACGAAGAATTTCATTTGCAATCATTCAAACAAGAATTTTCTCTGGGAAAAAGTCAGACAAGAATCTAAGCAACAGGTATTCAGATAAGAATCTCAACTGCAAGAGTCGCAAGAATCATGCAGATATTTAAAACCTCTGGCGAGATTTCAAATCCAGTGGTTACGCATTAAATTAACAGAGATCAGGTTTCGTGAGTAGCATAAAGCACTATATCCAGTTGTCTGAATATCATTTTAATATGCAATGAAAATCCAAAGAGGATTGTAGCGAGAATCATTGAACTCTTAGAAGTTCGGATTGTACAGAGAGTTTAAACCAACGTCCATGTCAATTATAAATAGAAATGCATCAGAACTAAGGCCGAAAACTTGCAATGCGTTGGCCTTTAGGTGAATTTATTAAAGTGTGCATTCCTTACAGAGGTAATTTATTATCATTTAAACGACCAATAGTTAATGAAGTCCAAGAGAACTTCATGGTGCATTCAGTAGGTTGCCGCCTTATAGCCAGGGCTAAGGCTAAGGGCTAATATTTTTATATACCGCCAGCTCAGTCATTTCCAGCCGAGGACTGCAGTTTCGTGCTTATTAGCATTCATCAGCCCGGCAGAGGAATGACTAAGCTGGAGGTGGAAAACCTCTTAAGGAAACCAAGGGTGCCAAACAAACTGGTAGCTAATGCAGAATTAGCACTGACCAGAGAATAACCGAAACAATGGTTCGGTTCAACTCGAAGATTGAACAACCATTGTTTCGGTCACTCACCTGGTCAGTGCTAATTCTGCATTAGCTACCAGTTTGTTTGGCACTCTTGGCTTCCTTAAGAGATTTTCCACCTCCAGTTCAGTCACTCATATGCCGGGCTGATGAATGCTAATAAGCACGAAACTGCAGTCCTCGGCTGGAATTGACTGAGCTGGCAGTGTATTTCATGTATTCATGGTGCAGTTCAGTTTTTACAAGAAATTGAACAGCATGTATCCATTGCCACAGAATCACGTAGAATTTTTTTTTTTTTTTTTTATAATTTTAATATTTCTGGATAACCTTTGCACACGAACTCTGAAACGCTAATCGAGTGCCTGATTAAAATTCATTAATACAATAAATAAATTACAAACAAACGTTTTCTGAACTAGAAAACAATATTTTTATTTATTTTGTTTTTAAATATTTATAGTTATGTATGTGAGAGATAATTTTTTCTTGTCTAGTATAGTTTTCCAAAAAAAAAAAAAAAAAATAATAATAATCATAAGTAATATCAAAAGAAAAAATATTACAAATACTCGAATAACATGTGAAGATGGTTTCAACAATCTAATACCAGTGCAGTAGACTGCGGGCTCCGACTTTCTAATAGTTAAGCGCATTGAACAGTTTTGAATCTCAGACTTCATTATCTAACGGCCAAAAAAATTACAGTCACTTAATAAGAAGGGAATCTTGAGCTTAAACAGGAATCTGTTCCCGAGGGTATTATTAGAATAAATAATGAGGATGCTGTGTTTCGGGTAAAATGGAATCTTATTGGAATGGATTATATTTTTCTGGCTTCTAGAAATTCTATCTTCTCGGAAGTAAATACAATTGATTCACAATATTTTTCGAGGAACTTAATAGCTTTTTGAGTTGTATCCACCATTAAAAATACTTCTCTCTCAGCGAGGGGGGGGGGGGGCGAAAGTACCTCCTTACTTAGAGAAGTGTTCTCATTTGCGCCATCGATTAGCAAAGACATACTTTCAGCTCTCCGGGGGTTGGGTGCATTGTTAGAATAAGAACTTAGTAAGGAAGCATCGTATTTTGCATTTGTTTCCATCATAAATCTTGCAATTAGAACATATAGTTTGAAGCAGAGTTATTGTTTTTTTTTTTGGTCTGGCGAAGGCATTATTATTGTGAATTCACAATATTTTGGGGGCAACAGTAACAGTGATTATTCGGGAGAAGGGAAAAAAATCAGAGAATATGTTTAATAGGATGTATTTTCATTTATAGAATTAGAACTTAATCAAGGTTTAAAGACTTAAATCCTATAATAATTCTCTATGCGGAAGACTATGTTTGCCTTATCGTTTCGAAATAATAAAATAAAACGAGCTGATGTGTGCATCAGATGACTTCCTTTTACTCCAATTCAATGTCATTTCCCCATTATTGGCAATTTTAATGTGATTCAATTGTTTACGCTCTAAATATCACCAACAGTGGCCAAATTGAAACCAAATTTAAAATTTAAAAAAAAAAAGAAAAAAAAAACATCGCCAAATTTGTCGCCAAGTTGGCGACAAAACTTAGCGACCAAAAGACTGGCGATATATCGCCAAGTGTGCGACAAATTATTACACCACTTGAGTTTAAATCGTAATTAACAATGATTCCCCCCCCCAAAATGGGCAAAAGACCCCCTTAGGAACATCTGAATGCAACCAAAAGGGAAGATGCACAACTAGGCCCCACTAGGAGTCTACGTACCGAATTTCAACTTTCTAGGACATACCGTTTTTGAGTTATGCGAGATACATACACACATACGTACATACATACGTAGGGGAGAGGGGGGCACATGTAAACATGGAGCACATGTGAACAAACCATATTTTACCCAGATAACATGAGGTAAACCAAGTAAGCTGCATGAATGCAAAGTGAAGTGAAGTGAAATTAGTGACCGCAGGTGTCTCCAAGAAAGTGTTTGATTTGCTGTTTAGCTTAAAAGATGTACTACATTCATAACAAACCATAGGCGGATACATTACTATTTGTGTTGAAAGTATAAAAATCGTAAGGATCAACAGTGAAAAGGTGAACTAAAAACCAGAGAGTCGTTTCAGCTTCTACAAACTAGTTAATTTTGATATCTGAAATAACCAGTTTGAATGTACAAGTTATTTCTTTGTTTGTAATGGGGCTGCGTATTGGTTCCGTTATATTTGCAGACCAAGTGCATTCTTCAAAAGTTGGCATCCATTTTTGACCACTATCGACGGATTGCCAAAGCCACTTCAAACTTTATACTCGAAGTAAACAAGCCAAATAGATACTCATGATATCTTTAAAATGTCTCAAAACCATACGACAATTATGATCACTTTATGCGTCTTAAAAATCCATCGACTAAGGCCAGGTTTGAACCTGCGGTGTATCGCAGTGAAATCGGGTGTAGGAGGTCAACGCCTCACCACTACGCCTCCCTGCTGTCATTTGTATGTCATTCTGGGATGCGCAACATTGCTACTATACTGTTTGACCACGGATTGTATGTAATTCGGCAATCTGCCAAGTAACGACGATTCCATATGAATGAATCTAGCAGGGGAGAAGGGAAAATAACGATGGGATTTTAATGTACGCGTTTTACAATGTCACTAGTGCCTTACTCATTTATTGCATTCTCTAAAATAAAATAAGGGGAAACAAAAATAGTTACCATGGAAACAACAAAAGAAAATAAAATATTTTCATTTCGTTCAGGAACATAAAAGCAAAATGGTAAGCTCAAAACTTTGTTGTGAATAAATAAATCAATTAATTTTTGCCGTGAGAATATGGATCGAATATACTTTATAGATTAAAAAAATGCTGCTGTGAGCAAATTTTCATCTTTACAAAACTAAGGCTAAATAATAGAGAGGCAAAAGTGCACATCTGAAGCAAACCAACTAACTGCCCTATAAACTAATAGATACGTCTATTTCCGCCTATAAACGGATATTAGCCTTTCCATGCAATCGATGGTCAAACAGTACAAGGTTCATTACACACCAAGTACGAGAATTTGCAGAGAAGAGATGTTAAAACGCTTTACTAAATTGTACATTTAAACGCATGTTTCTTTTCCAGTTTTCTGTTACTAAACAGTCAAAAAATAAAACTTTACTCCAAAGATTAAAATTTATTCATTTTATTCCAAATATCTAGTTTTTGCATGGAGAATTATTAATGATTTGAAACATTCCAAAGAATTTTTCAAATAATGTTTCTTTCTCTCTCGAGATTTCAAAATGGTAGATTGAATCGTCCGAAATTCCCTAACTAATAAAAAAGAAGTATTGACTCAGGTAATTGCTTTCAGGGGTAAAAACAATTTTCCGCGTGGCTTTCTTCCCCCTGAACCTGTTTGGAACGAATCTTCGTTATGGAACAATTTATCATGATTAAATCGACGAAAAGAACACATTAAATTAAATTTTTTTCTCCCAATACCACGTTTCTATGGGAAATAAGAGGAATGCGCTTAGTTTAAACAGCATTATTTATTAATTCGAGTTATCATCTTTTCAATGCGTATAATCTTAATAAATATAAAACTAAGAAGCTTTGACTTGTATTTGCGCACTGAGGGAGACATTTTTTTTAAATATTTCTTTTGAGTGAAGCATCCAAAGTATGCGATTTATGGAAGATAAAAACGAAATACATTTTGTACTAATCAGCTGTGTTCTGAGGAGGTTTTTCTTTTTTTGCAAATAAGTCATTTTTCCCTCCAATGTAGCTCGGAGGGATAAACGCGTTTAAAAAAAAAAAGAAGAATATAATACTCACACTACATTCATTTAGAGAAATGAGGTTGTTTATTTCAGTCAAAAGTACTACTTTTAGCCACTGAAATTGATAGAATGAGCAAAAAAAAAAAGACATGGCGCGAGGAAAAACTTTTCTTTTCCCAACGTTTAATTTTTAATTAATTTTTTTAAATGTCCAATTTTGAAAATAAGGCGTGGTCTTTATGACGTCATAAATGATGTACTTTGGCGCATCTGTCTACCGCGTTTCCACGTTATGGTAATCAAGGAGCGAATTGAATATTGCTCTCTACGTTTGCTATCAACCATATCGTTGCCAGTGCAAGTGAGCAAAGATGCGAATTAAATATTGCGTCTGAGAATGGCAACTGTGAATGGCATTTCATCATTTGTGATGTCATCGGCAGAAGCGTAAACAATAAAAGCTCACCGATTGAAATATTTTTTTGTAAAATATTAAACTTAGTTAAATTATTTAAAAAAAAATCAGATCTTATGTTTTTGAGCATGCTCTTTCAGAAAAAAAAAAGACTTAAAATTTCGGAAACGACCCCATTTTGAACTATGTGTCAACTTTGCCCCATTTCATATATTTATAATTCTTTTATTTTTAGCTTTTAACTTACATTCTCCGTCTTTGATTGGTTGATGGGGCTAGCTTTTTATAGTTGCCAAAACGAAAAGCGAATCACTAATTATAAAGGACTTTTGAAACTTTTACTGACTTCTGAAGGTTTTAAAATGTGGAGCTCCTCCTTTTAGCACCGAAATTTTCAATTCTAGCCATGCAACTATACACAAAATGATCCTTTTGTTGTTTTTGTAGTCCTTATGGAGGGCTAGAGGGTTTTTTTTTTTGTGGAACGTATTCGAAACAATTGCTCAATTTCTATTTGCTACTAAGAAATGTTTCCTGACCTTTCTAATTAAATACAATTCAACTAATTTACCAGATTTGATGGTCATTGCTAAAATATTTGGCTATGTTTTATATATAGCCCAAAACCTCCAAACAGGAAATTCTATTAAGAAGATTTGAGAGGGAATACTACTGAAATATGGCGAAACGAAAAACTAACACACTGCTACTTCATCTATGGCGAATTCAAAAACACAGTTGTAGCGAAATTCATTTTGATGATGTGACGATTCAAGAAAAAAAAATTGAATTTTGACATCTTGAATTTAAATTTAGTTTTTCGCAATCACGTGTTTTTTTGCGTGTGTGCAGGCATGTGTGTGTGGGTATATGTGTATGTAGGCGTGTATGTTTGTGTCCGTGTGCAGGCATGTGTGTGTGGGTATGTGTGTATGTAGGCGTGTGTGTTTGTGTAGGCGTGTGTGTTTGTGTCCGTGTGCAGGCATGTGTGCGTGTATGCGTGTGTAGGTGCGTGTGTTTGTGTCTGTGTGCAGGCGTGTTTGTGTCTGTGTGTGTAGGCGTGTGTTTGTGTCTGTGTGTGTAGGCGTGTGTTTGTGTCTGTGTGCAGGCATGAGTGTGTGGGTATGTGTGTGTATATATGTGTATGTGTGTGTGTGTGGGTATTTGTGTATGTGTGTGTGTGTGTAGGCATGCGTGTGTGTATGTATGCATGTAAGATATGGACGCAACCTGGAGAAGGTTTTCGCTAGAGGAGCAGCATCGTGAGGTCGGTCGACGGTGGTGCTGCAGAGGGAGGTTGGGGGAAAATAAAATCATAGCACGCCAGAAACAGTCAAGTGAGAACAATAAGCAATCGTGATTACTCAAAAAAAAAAAAAAAAACTCAACTTTTCTTTTGAAATTCAAAATTATTATTTCCTTGATTACGAAAAACATCTGTCATTTCATTAAGGGTTGAAAAGCAATCAAAACGAAGAGTACTTACCATGAGCATCTCTGTAGTAAGCATGCGTGACACTTCTAAATCGCTCTTGTCCTGCCGTGTCCCATATCTGCAGGAAAAAAGGGAACATAGTAGCAGGGAATGAAAGGGAGTCACGCAGTTGGTAATAACATGAAAGATTTGAAAATATTTTTTAAAAATGGCTTTGTGCAGGGTATTTCTTTGATCATTAGAATAAATAGTAGGGGACATGTGGGGCAAAAGTGAAATGGTTAAGAAGACCGAGTTTTTCAAAATGAACGAATCGGAAATTTGTTTTGAAAATTGCAGTATATAAAGGAAGAACATTTTATTTTATAATAAAACTTGCCTCAGTATTTTTTACTTATGACAGTAAATTTGAGTCTTTAAAAAAAAAAAAGTGGAAAATTTTAATTTTTTTTCCCATGGGGCAAAGTGAAAAATAAAATATTTTTTCTAATGAAATATTTTTTATTTGACTGCAAAACATATTTTTGGGCAAAAGAATCAGTAAATAAAAGGTTGAATGAATAAATGAAAAGATAATGAAACAACAAAAGAATAATTAAATGAATATCAATTAATATGTGAAGAAAAACAAATGAGCGAGTAAAAGAATGAATGAATATGAAAATAAATGAATGAATGAATGAATAAATGAAAAGATAATGAAACAATAAAAGAATAATTAAATGAATATCAATTAATGTGTGAAGAAAAATAAATGAGCGAGAAAAAGAATGAATGAATATGAAAATAAGTGAATGAATGAATAAATATATAATTGAATTACTAAATGAAGGAATGTAAAAGAATTAATTAATAAATAAAAATGTAAGTGATTTATACTAATTGATTGAGTAAGTAAATGAAACAAACCATTTCGCTTTGCCTCATCCACGTGGCCCCGCCTGTAGTTGACTAATTGTACAATTTATTTAAAATACAATTAAGCTTAATATTAATGAAATTAATACTGCATTGGAT
>NC_072738.1:151657872-151780405 GCF_026930045.1 Uloborus diversus | reverse complement strand
GCCCGTCTTACGATAATTTTGTTCTTGAAATTGGAATAAAAAAAGAACCACATCGAATTTTCGAAAAATCGCTTCGAGGTGCACACCCCCATGCTACAAACTAACTTTGTGCCACATTTCATGAAAATCGGCCGAACGGTCTAGGCGCTATACGCGTCACAGAGATCCCGACAGACAGAGATCCGAACAGAAAGAGATCCGGGCAGAGAGATTTTCAGCTTTATTATTAGTAAAGATGATTGAGTGATTAAATGAAACAAATCATTTCACTTTGCCTCATCCACTTTGCCCCGCATGTAGATTTAAAATACAAATAAGCTTAATTTTAATTAAATTACTGCATTAAATATTAGGAGGTCTCAATTAATATTTAAAATGTTAATAACAAGAATTTTATTATTTTATAGTAACAAAAATAATTTTTGATTTACAACAAAATATTACAATATGAGCATCATTTTTTTTTTCAATTGCCTGTATAACCAAATGCTTCAATCTTCGGAGGTATTTTTTTCCTGACTGGAATAGACTACATATGGTACTACATAGTGAATATGATACTAGATATGTAGAGCTAAAAGCAGAGTAAATATTTCATCATTCCACCTTGCTCCGCAATTTCACTTTGCCCCATGTTCCCCTACTAACTGTAAAATCTAAGGGATTTCTAGACACATTTCGAGCAATGACAAATCATTCGACAGACTTTTATGAAGTTTGATATTTACTTCAAAAAATGATCAAAAACACTTTTAAAATTTGCTTTCGTTTTTGATCGGGAGAGAAAATACGTTAGATTCCAGAATTCATAGGATAGATATAGAAGAAAGTTCCGCGATGGCCACAACATACCAGTTTTGGTTTCGGCCGTGAAATCAATTTCTATCACTATTACATAATTTAAAAAAAAACCTAACTTATTTTTAAACAGAAAATAATAACAAAAATTTGCTATTACAGTCATTTAGGGTAACTTTGAGCCACGTCCGTCGACTTTGCACTAAGTTGCATTTTTTAGTAGGGGAATGTGGGGCAAAGGGAAAAAGGTAAGGTAGCTTCGCATTTTCAAAATGAACAAATTGGAAAACTACACTACAGTTTAATAAAGATAATATATTTTGTAAAATATTTCGTAATAAATTCACTTTGTAATACGTTTTACATTAAGATATAATTATTTATTTTCGGCAGTAAATTTGTACCTTCAAAATAAAGTGGAAAATTTTCATCTTTTTTTTTATGGGGGAAAAGTGAAAAATAACATTTTTTCTTCTGAAATATTTTTATATCGATAATAAACGCTATTTTTTAACAAATTAATGAGTAAATAAAAAGGTGAGTGAATAAATAAAAATAATAATGAAATAATAAACGAATACATAAATATGTAGATTAATTATTTACTGTGCGAGAAGAAAATAAATAATTGAAAAAATATTGAATGAATAAGAAAGTCTGTGAACAAATGAAAAGAAAATAACTGATTGCGTAAGTAATTCAATAAATGATTGAATGAGTAACCAGAACGAATTATTTCACTTTTCCCTATCCACTATGCCTCGCACGCACTTTACTAATTGTGAAAACATTTAAGAAGTGAAAATAAGCTAAATATTGACTAAATCAAAACTCTGCTGCGAATATTTGTAGGTGTCAATTCATAATTAAAATTTGGAAGCAAGAACTTTATCCTTTTATAATAACCAAAATATTTTTTGACTTAAAACCAAATTTTACAATAAGAGTATCAATTTATAAAATTGCATGTATTATCATATGCTTCGATCTTTAGAGGTAACTTTTACCTGACTGGATTAGACTCAAGGACGGAGCGGTCGACTTCGGAAATTTACCCTTTTAGAAATTCCCAAACTTCCGCCCACTGACATCATGAAAAATCCTCTCAAATTAAGCTTTTTTTTCTTTGAAATTTCTATTTCTAAAAAACTCCAGAGGAGTGTATATTGAAACCCATCCTTTACCTTAATGTCATCAAACGTGTCCTATAATTACTATTTTTGGACTTGAATTTAAAAAAAACTTTACAAATGAAAGCTCCCGAAACACATCTAAGATCGTCTAAAATTGAGCTTTGGAAACTTCGAAGAACTTCCAGTACAAAGTTCCAATCCTTGAATGTTAAGAGATGTTAAACAATTACGTTTTTAAGACTACAATTCTGGAAAAATTCCGAGGTAGAGCACCCTTTTTCGTAACATTATTGAAGATCGTCTAAAATTACGTTTTTGGGACTTCAGTCATCGAAAAAAAGCCAAAGGAGAGTTCCTACATCTCAGCTCAAGGAGGGGACGATTGCCCCCATCCGTACCTCGTATCCGTCCTTGATTAGACTACATGTGTTACTGCATAGTAAAACTATTATCAGACAGGTTACTCTAAAAACGAGGTAAATATTTCACCATTTCACTTTGCCTCACATTCCCCTCAGTTTTCTACTTTTTATTTTACAAAATAAGTTGGAGACACTGTACTGAACAATTTCTGAAGTTATTGTTTGGAAGCTACTCTCGAATGCTGCTTTAAAAGTGTTAAAATCTGTCGGCTTTTGTTGATATCCTACGCAATGAAATAAAATATAGAAATCTTGCGATGCTCTGAAATACAACGGAGATTTTTTCAACATCCAGAAATTGTATTTTCCGGTTTAAAATTGCGCTGCTGTTTTAAAAATTCCGAGGTTTTTTCTTCTTATCAAGGTATGAACACTCCGTGAGATTATTTACAGGAACGAAATTCACTACGGAGGTTGCCATCTTGTCTAGATATGAAGTCTTAAAAGTAGGGTTTCCAATCCCGAGCCGAATTTAGTCCAGCGGGATTTCGGGGTTGTAAGGAGCCAATCCCGCGGTATCCTAAAACTTTATTTCTTCTGAAAATTTAATTTTAATGTCAAATAGAAAAAGTTGTGCTTCTTAGGAATGACTACTTTTGTTACTTGAATAAATAGTCGTACCAAATTCCGCGACATTTATTGTAGAGCACTACAAAGTCAGATCCCAATTGGCAATTATCATTTGATGCGCAAAAGTGTGCCCTAAAACAGTTGCTAGCCAGCAATGAAAAAGGATTTTTGCTCAAAAAAATAATGCGCTCGATGAAAATACGTGCTATGGCGCCAGTGCAGTTGGTTTTACTGAAATTGAATAACTGTGCACATTCCGCAAAAGATCCCCATTAACTTACAAAAAATGCACAATATTTTTCTTATTAACTGCACTGATACAATGACAAACGTTAAGGAAGCCACAAGGGTATTCTCAATGAAGTTAAATTGGATACAGCAAAACACGTATCCAATCGACATTGTCTGAAATTTGCAGTTCTTGAGCAAAAACCATCCAGCAAAATCTCAAAAGGCGATAAGTTAAAGGTTTTGAGTTCATTATTTAAACTAACAGAAGTGTTCCAATGTTGCATTCAGGTTACTAAAGCGGGCTTTACAATCAGTAACACACTTTTTCTATTTTGTTTAAAGAATAATTTTCTGGATTTTAAATTTTAGTGATGGTTCTCAAAAATGCTTTCCAATTAAACACATTTTCTCAGCTGCTGAACGAATGAAAATGAAACCTCGAATGAGGATATTAATTCATTCTCAGAAAAATATGCTCAATTTTTATTGTGTTCTTAAACTGTAGATCATAGTTCATCATATGAGACAGAGTGTTTCTCGCTCTCCTTGCAGATGTACGAAGAAAGTGATTAAAACTACAGACGATGCCCGTGAAAACAGTCGTTTTATGAGCGGAAAAAGTTGGTAAAAGTTTGAGTGGAAAAAAATTGCGGGACTGAAAATCCCGCGGGATTAATCTCGTTAAATATCATGTGGGATTCAGGAACGGAAACCCTAATACTGTCTGACTATCGTTTACATGGAAAGGCTAATATTCGGTTTATAGGCGGAAATGGACGTATCTATTACTTTATAGGGATGTTAGTTGGTTTGTTTCAGATGTGCACTTTTGCCTTTCTATTATTTAGCTTTAGTTTTGTAAAAATGAAAATTTGCTCACAGCAAAATTTTTTTTAATCTAAATTATATTCGATCTATATTCTCACGGCAAAAATTAATTGATTTATACTTATTCATAACGAAGTTTTGAGCTTACCATTTTACTTTTACGTTCCTGAACGATCAAAATGAAAATATTGTATTTTCTATTTGTTGCTTCCATGGTAACTATTTCTGTTTCCCCTATTTTACTTTTGAGAATGCAATAAATGAATAAGGTACTAGTGACATTATAAAACGCGTGCATAAAATCCCATCGTTATTTTCCCTTCTCCCCTGCTAGATTCATTCAGATGGAATCGTCTTTATTTGGCAGATTGCCGAATTACATACAATCGTGGTCAAACAGTACTTACAAGTCTCTTGAAAATTTAAGAACAGTTGGCAACTTTAGCGAGTTTCCGTGAGCAACGGAAAGCATCTTTCCCACGCTTTCTAGATGGATGTTCTGCCCCAGGCAAAAGGGGAAATTGCGTAATACTTTTGATTTCTCCCCGAGTCTTTAAATTTGGAGCTTTTCTTAAACATTCGGCAGATTTTAAGACCTCATGTATCGATAACGAGGGGACGAGGGCAGATATTTTTTGCGTCAAAGAAAATACCTCAACACGCTCATTCGATTACTACATAATTGAACTTTTTTCATTATTACATTATTCGTACGGTTCCCGAGTAAGGATTAAATGAAAGAGGGCAGGGAAAGAAAAGTTGCGTAATATTTTGAATTTTTAACATTTAGCATAATGTTTAGCGTTTTGTAGCAAAAAATCCTCCATTCAAGAGAAAAAAGAATTAAATTCCAATAGCTATTTCATCCCCCATTTTCCTCAATTCTAAACTTTTAAGTAAAATACAAAACTTCAAAATACGCTTGACTCAATTTTTGAGGACTATTTCCCATTTTAAAACCACAAAATAAATTTCAAAAGGCGTTAAAACCAATGCATTAAACCGTAACTGACCCGAAAACCGTTATTTCAATTGGAAAAAAAAATTGAAACGGAACCGAAAAAAAATCTACTTGTTTTGGTTCGATATATATTCAGTCATTTTGTAGCTGCAACCAACTTTACTTTCTAATTTAACTTCAGTCATATAATTATCATCATTGCATGTACATTGCTACATTTATGATAGAATTATATTTTTAGTACACATATGATGATACGTAAAAAAAAAAAAATTCATTCGAAACTGATCCGAAAACCGTTATTTTTAGCGTAACGAAAATCGGAGCTGAACCAATTTTTTCTTTTACTTAAACCGGAACGAAAAAAACTAGGGTTCGTAGCCCTCATCTGAACCATCTCTATCCGCGGAAACAATATAGCTATCAAATAAAATTTAACACATTCAAATAAAATTTAGTTAAAAACTCGTTTTTTAACATTTTTATTACGAGACTTGGTTTTAGAAAGTCTTCTGAACCTATTCAAAACCGGCCAAGAACTTGTACATTTAGTGAACGTAGATAGATAATAATTAAAAATGCAGTTAAAAATAGATAAGTAGAAGTGTTATTCTATTTTATTTTTTAAAACCATTCATCGAATGAATAATATTTATAAAAGAATACATTCAACGTAATCTCAATAAATATAGAAAACTAATTTGTAAATGTGTAATTAAATGCATTTGAGCGTTAAACTATACAATTTTTATGAGCTGAAACCTGAAAAAAAAGCAAGACAAACACTTGAAAGAAAAGTTTTCGGCACAATTTCTGAAAGCAATCTTTCGTATTGAGAAAAGAATGTATGATATGCAAATGTTTGATTGAAAAGTCACCGTTTCGTCTGTTCAAGATTTCCGATGACAGCAGCAAACATCAGCAACTTGGAACATTAATATTTAAGAGCGTTCTATGCCCGCGTGCGTATAAACATAAATATTTAACAGGTTATGCATTTTAATCAGCCTCGCAATAAAAAAGAGGTTTTTTCCCCTTCATTCTATCAATTTTTACTTTTTCGAGATTGTTTATAAGAAAAATGATTACAAAAATAATGTCTTGAATAGTAAACATTGGTACTAACTAAGTAAACAATACTTTTTTAACTATAACAATGCCAATTTAGATACATGTTTTTTGAAGATTAAGTGTACTTTTTGTTGAATTTAAACATTAATTTTATTGTTTTGTTCATATGATAAAATAGGCAAAGAATAGTAAAGCTGGCTACTTCTCAAATGTTTGTTTAAGCTATGATGTAAAAATATGCTCGCTTACCTGTAGTTTTACTTTAGTATCATCTACGTTTACCACTTTATTCTGAAAAGAAAAGAGAAAAAATGTCTTCAATCAAAAGAATTATAATACTTTAATTTTTTTTTTTAACATTTAAATACATGAAATGAATCATGAACATAATTTATCAAAACTAAGAACAGCGGTTAATCGCAGTATTCGACGATCGGTTATAATCGGCCACTCTGCCGATTATTCATAATCGGAAAACTTTTGCCGATTAATCAGCGGTAAAATGTTTTTTCATTCAAGTTACTTTAAGCTCGCCTAGAACAAAAAACTATGCTGAATGAGTTCATAAACAACATATAAATATAATTTTTTATTGGTTAAAATAATGTTGGTGATTATCGTATTGAGGGGTGTGCGCAGGGGAGGGGGGGAGAAGGGACACCTAATGGTCCGAGCCTGAAGGGGGCCAATATTTTTTTTAAATTAGGGGTGAAATATAGCAAAAAGCAATATGTAGAGGGTCCCGGAAAAGTCATTTGTGATGGGCCCCAAAATTTCTGTGCGAACCCCGATAGTATTAACTGCAACATGAAATTTTCAATTTGTTTTAAACTTATTCATTTTTCGTTCATTATTTTTATTAACCTTATTCATTCTTTATGTAAAAGGTGAATGGAATATTGGGATAAATGCAACGTATTTCACGGTAGTTACTTTGGAAAAAAAAAAAAAAGGATAAACCACAAACACGTATTGAAAGCAACTTCTTTTCTTTTCAACTAGTCTTACTATTTACTGAGTAGCTTGCGCAGTAAAATAAAAAAAAATATATATAACTGTTCGAAATAAAAAAATAAAACAAATAAATCAAAGAGATTTTTTAATACTTTGAAAAGAAGGGGGTTGTTTCCTTCAGTCAAAAGTACTACTTTTAGTCACTGAAATTGATAGAATAAGCAAAAAAAAAAAAAAGAAAAAAACGATGGTCCCAGAAAATACTTTCATTTTCCCAACAGTTATTTTTTAATTATCTTTTTTTAATGTCCGATTTTTCAAACACGGTGTAGTCTTGATGACGTCACAAATGATTCACTTTGGCGCATCTTTCTATTGCGTTTCCACGTTATGATAATCAGGAAGCCAATTAAATATTGCGCTCTACGCTTGCTATCAACCATATCGTTGTCAATACACGTGAGTAAAGATGCTAATTAAATATTTTTCTCTGTGGATGGCAACACTGAATGGCATTTCATTATTTTTGATGTCATCGGTAGAAGCGTAAACACTGAAAGCGCACCGATTTAAGTAATTTTTTTTAAAAATATTAAACTTAAACAAATTATTTAAAAAACGTGTTTTTAAGCATGCTCTTTCAGAAAAAATATTTTTAAAATTTTAGAAACGACCCCATTATAATTGGATATATTGTTCATAATATATTTGAGAATTTATACCCGAAGTTAATATTTCTTTAACGGAGAAAGCCAATAATTAAAAATTATTTTTTTATCATTAAAAACTGAACTCAGGAAGCGTAAATCATTCAATTTTTCAAAAAGCTGATTGTGTAGGGGAAAAGCATTTGTTATTCTATTGCCAATACATTTTAGTCAAGAAGTTTCCTCATAGGACTGCAAGAACGTAAAACGGATTCTGAAATACATTCTGTAAAACTGCAAAATTAATTGCAGTTCCAACGATAACTTCTCAATTAATGGAGAGGAGCCAACGCGGAGTGATGATAAATCTATTTAGATTAGAGCTTGACAAGCTGTGACGGCATTATTTGGTAAGATTTAGATCCAATATGTATCAAACTGCTCGGAGAGGCCACTCTGTATCATACCATCAAATGAATCTATTCTAGCGGAGACATTTATTGACAGCGGCTATCCTGAATCATTTTGCAATGTCAATAAATAGACTCTGCTTTAGGAATGGCTGGTTTTGATTGTTTTTGAGCAATCACGATTGCTTATTGTTCTCACTTGAGTGTTTTGGCGTGCTTTCATTTTATTTTCCCGCCAGCACCCTCTGCCAGCACCACCGTCGACAGGCTCCTCACGATGCTGCTCCTGTAGCGAAAACCGTCTTCAGGTTGCGTTCATATCCTACACACACGCGCACACATACACACACACACACACACAAAAGCACATACAAACAAACACATACACACATACACCTACAGACATACACAAACACATACACACACATACACCTACAGACATACACAAACACATACACCTACAGACATACATACACACATACACCTACACACATACACAAACACATACACACACAAACACATACACAAACACATACACACAATTACCCACACACTCATGCCTGCACACAGACACAAACACACACATACCCCCACACACACCTACACACAACTACACACACACTCAAGCCTGCACACAGACACAAACACACATGCCTACACACACATACACATACTCCCTACACACACATACACATACCCCCTACACACAAACACACATACCCCCAACACACAAACACACATACCCCCCCCCCACACTAACACACACGCCTAAACACACACACTCGTGATTGCGAACAACATAATTTGAATTCAAGATGACAAAATTCAAATTTATTAATTTTAGTTTTTTTTTTTCCCACCAAGGCTCACATTTCGTTACCTTTGTACGAGGTACACTGTTAAAAATTCAGGAAGATTTTCTGGTAATTGTTACTGCAAAATGGCGGACTTACAGCATCGCTGATTTTTACGGTAATTTACGCCGGAGAAATAAGCGATCCCTATTCCGATTGGTCGCTGTGGTCTACCGAAGAAACTTAAAATTTTACAGTGACATTTGATTTTTACGGTAATAGTTACTGGCAACATGGATGCCAGTAACAATTACCGTAAATTTTTCGGAAAATTTTTAACAGTGTAGCCGGACCAGTGAAAGGAACAGCAAAGCACAATTTCGTTCCGAGAAGTTTATAATATCACTAAAAAGTTTAGTCATTTGGTGCATGACACTCAAAACAATTTTATTGGAATGCATAACTGCAGTAGTTCTTCGTTATATCGCGTATGTCGGGAGGCAATAAAATGAGCGATATATCTGAAAAACACAATATAGCCGACGTCGTTACAGCTAACATTCAAGAAACTGAAATGCGCAGAAACAACAAATATTGTTTGTTTTTGTACTAGGACAAATTTTTTAATAAAAGCATCTCAAGAAAATCATCTTACTAATTGCTTTTTAAATAGCATAAAAAAGGTAAAAATTTCCCCCTTTTTTTTTTTCTTTGAGCAATCACGATTGTTTATTGTTTTCACTTGACTGTTATTGATGTTACGCTTTGACTGTTTTTGATGTTTACGATGATTTTATTTTCCCGCCAGTACCCTCTGCCAGCACCACCATCGACCGGCTCCTCACGGTGCTGCTCCTATAGTGAAAGCCGCCTCCAGGTTGCATCCATATCCTACACACACGCGCATACATACACAACTACACACACACACACGCACGCACACACACACAAGCACATACACACACATACAGACACCTACACATACACACACATGGACACAACAACCCACACATTCATGCCTGCACACAGACACAAACACATATGCTTACACACACATACACATAGCCCGCCCCCACGCACACAAACACACATACACACAACTACCAACACTCATGCCTGCACACAGACACAAACACACATGCCTATACACACACATACCCCCTACACACAAACACACATACCCCCCACACACAAACACACATACCCCCACACACACAAATACCCCCCCCCACACACACACAAATACACACGCCTACATACACACACACACACACTCGTGATTGTGAAAAACATAATTTGAATTCAAGAAGCCAAAATTCAATTTTTTTTTTTGGAGAAATAGGAATTTAAAAAATAAAGCTGAAATCTAAGCGAGTTTAGAAGAACAAATACTTTCCCGTATTATTTATTAGCAAAAAATGGAAGGAGAAGAAAGTTCCTTAGTGATACAAGGTTTTTACTATTCAAATGACCTCAAATTTTTGTGCTTATTTGGGCGTGCGTGTGTGTATGCATCAGTTTGGTTGTGTAGGTATGTGTGTGTGTGCAGGCATGTACATGTAAAAGTGTGTGATTAAGTTTGTTTGTGTGTATTCATGTGTGTATATCTGTGTGGGCATGAATGTGTGTAGGCATATTTGTTGGCATGTGCGTGTATTAGCGTGTTTGATTGGATGTGTAATCGTGAGTGTGTGTGTGTCCTCGTGTGTATGAGAAGGCATGTGTTTGCATGGAGGAGTGTATTTGTGTGCAAGTGTACGTGTACGTAAGTGTAAGTGTGTAGAAACGTGTGTAGGCGTTTGTGTGTGCAGGTATGCGCGTGTAGGCATTTCTGTAGCATGTGTGTAGGTGTATGTGAGTCCATTTTAGACGCCTCTTACGATAAACATGTACTACGTTGGGACTATTCTGCTCCGGTCACCACACGAGGACAAGAGGATAGACAGAGAGAAAAGGGTGATATATCGAATGAGTGTTGTAATGAGGCGCGTTGTAACGAGGGGTTACTGGATTAACAATAAACTGAGAGAGCTTTGATGATTTTGATTCGGTTGATTGAAGTATTTGAAGGAAAAACAATGAGAAGCACCCTAGTAAATGAATACTCTCAATGTGTGGATGAACACAACATTTTCTGATCTTTTTCTGTTCGGAATTATGTACAAGGAAGTTGATGTCGCCAATTTATTGACGAAAAAGATTAGGAACCTTATTTTTAAAAACAAACTCCAATTCCTTTAGTTTTCAAGTTGAATAGTATCTTAATTTGTTTTTCTCCAAGTCTGAATTATTTTCATATTTTGAGAAACGTGCTTCAGAATGTTCCATGGGAGCATAAGCACCATTTTGCATGGTAAAATGGCAGAATCCTGTCATAAAAAGTTGAAATTCCAGCTCCCCACTTTATCTGTGTTCAATGCCTTATATCCGTAATTCCTCTACCTACGGCCCGCGGACTGATCCATGTGGCCCGTTGTTTTGTTTAATGTTACAAATTGAAAAGCGCGATTAATGTTAATGTTGCAATTGGGAACCAAGTACTCAGAAATTGGTTTCTGAAAACATATGAAATTTAACAGAAGAAGCATAGTAATGATAAGAACAATTCTTAGTTTGTAATTTTCTTTCCTTTTTCTATATTTCCCCATGTTATCTTTACTAATAATAAAGCTGAAAGTCTCTCTGTCCGGAGGATGTCTGGATGTCTGGATGTCTGTAGGATGTCTGTGACGCGCATAGCGCCTAGACCGTTAGGCCGATTTTCATGAAATTTGGCACAAAGTTAGTTTGTAGCATGGGGGTGTGCACCTCGAAGCGATTTTTAGAAAATTCGATTTTGTTCTTTATCTATTCCAATTTTAAGCCCATTTTTCACAGAAATTTAATATAATGGGAAAGAATTTGTTCTGGAAATTATCTTCCTTTATCTTTCTTTTCTTTACTTCTTTATCTTTCTTCTTTTCTTTTCTTTTTAAAAAACAAACCTGAAAGTCTCCCTGTATGGATGTTTGGATCTCTGTGACGCGCATAGCACCTAGACCGTTCGGCCGATTTTCATGAAATTTAGCACCAAGTTAGTTTGTAGCATGGGGATGTGCACCTCGAAGCGATTTTTCGAAAATTCGATGTGGTTCTTTTTCTATTCCAATTTTAAGAACAAAAATATCATAAGATGGACAAGTAAATTACGAAATTATCATAACGTGGAACCGTAACATGGGTACAAGCCAATCGGCGAGAAGATTCACCATACATTATTTGCAAATATACACATACAGGCGAACCAAAAGACCTTTTAATTTTTCTATTACGGGCAAAGCCGTGCGGGTACCACTAGTTACTAATAATAAAGCAGAAAGTCTCTCTGTCCGGAGGATGTCTGGATGTCTGTGACGCGCATAGGGCCTAAACCGTTCGGCCGATTTTCATGAAATCTTCTTTACTAATAATAAAGCAGAAAGTCTCTCTGTCCGGAGGATGTCTGGATGTCTGTGACGCGCATAGCGCCTAAACCGTTCTGCCGATTTTCATGAAATTTGGCACAAAGTTAGTATGTAGCATGGGGGTGTGCACCTCGAAGCGATTTTTCAAAAAATCGATGTGGTTCTGTTTTTTATTCCATTTTTAAGGAAAAAAAATCATAAATTACGAAATTATCATAACGTGGAACCGTAACATGGGCACAAGCCAATTGGCGAGATACGAAATTATCATAACGTGGAACTGTAACGTCGGTACAAGCCAATTGGCGAGAAAATTCACCATACATTATTTGTAAATATACAAGCGAACCAAAAGACCTTTAATTTTTCTATTACGGGCGAAGCCGTGCGGGTGCCACTAGTTTAAAATAAAATATTTAACTTTTCTAGACAGTGAGAATCATTTTGATATTCGATGCGGCCCTTGAGTCGAAACAGGTTGGGCATCACTGCCTTAAATTCAATTTCGACCATTAATTCCATTTTCATATTCCATTTTGACAAGAAACTACGCCATTAACGGTTAAATGCAATGAGGTGTAATCCAGACTGATTTTGAGGCTGGACAGTTCGATGAGAGTGTCGACACCCGTAATTGTAAACGTCTAGACACTTAAATGGCTATCTGGACCGACGGAACGTCTGTGCCTCGTCGTCAACCCCAAAATCCACTTGTCGGAACATTGGCCACTCATGGGAGTACCAGTAATTGAGCTGATAAGGGTCATATTTCATCGACTGACGCTTTTCGGAGGTGTACCAAAGATCAATCGGATAATTTTCTGGATATTCAGTACGATTCCCGAATTAGGATTCTTCTTGGAGAAATCTTCTGGGGAGATCTTGAGCAAAGATGCATAAAAATAGTCAAAATATTGTTTAACTCTAAGAGAATGTCGACTAGATAACACACGATAAAGTGACGAATAGATTCACTGCATTCGTCAGCTGTGTCAAGGCAGTTGAGATTAATTTCATTTGTACCATGCTCAAAACTTCTTAAAAGCAATATAAAGCTTTTTGCTCACAACATCAGTGCTCCGCAAAGCAATGTAAAGTTTTTTACTCACGCGCATGCATCAAAAACACTTACAAAGTTGAGCCTTTGCTCCGCCCAGTTTCAGAATGGGGTCGTTTCCAAAATTTAAAAAATATCTTTTTTATGAAAGAGCATGCTTAAAAACATAGGATCTGACCATTCATTAAATAATTTGTTTAAGTTTAATATTTTAAAAAACTTACTTAAATCTGTGCGCTTTCATTGTTTACGCTTCTGCCGATGACATGACAAATGATGAAATGCCATTCAGTGTTGCCATTCACAGAGCAAAATATGTAATTCGCATCTTTACTCACATTTATTGGCAACGACATGGTTGATAGCAAGATTAGAGCGCAATTTTAATCTGCTTCTTGATTATCATAACGTGGAGACGCGTAGAAAGATGCGCCAAAGAGCATCATTTGTGACATCATCAAGACCACGCCTTGTTTGAAAAATCGGACATTTTAAAAAATTAATTCAAAAATAACTGTTGGGAAAATGAAAGTTTTTTCGGGGTCCTTGTTACTTTTTTTGTTTATTCTATCAATTTCAGTGACAAAGAGTACTATTTTTGACTGAAGAAAACAACCCCACTGTCTATTTTCGTGAAGGGGCGATATGGAGAGAAAAGTTGGAACGGATTCCGCAAGTGCGTCAACGGTTATATAGATTGAATATGTCAACTTAGAATTTAAGAAAATAGCCATAGAGGTAAAACATATTAATGTTGTGAGGTCAAAGTTGTTGTCTCATTGGACAGGTCACGTCTTTCATAAGTGGGCGGATCTTGGTTTTATTTCTTTCAGCAGCCATTGGTTAGAGATCACAGCACCCCCGATAATTAATTTCAATTGAAAATTGGCTCGAGTAAGGTTGCAATGAAGAATGCAAGGCTTGTCATTTTTACATTTTCGCCAACTGAACGCAGTTATTGCCGCAACTTAAATCTTTCAGGTCTAAATAATCACACAATGAAAATATACTAGGAGTACATTTTTTTTTCATGTCGCCAAAATGTTGCTAAACTCCAAAACATGGCACGCGTCCTTTCTTCCTTTTTAAGGAATGGACCCGTTTTCTCAAATGATTGACAAGGGTCATTTGTTCGCGTATATCAATGGGGTTGTTTCCTTCAGTCAAAAGTAGTACTTTTTGTCACTAAAATTGATAGAATAAGCAAAAAAAAAAAAAAAAAAAATAATAATAATAATTTGAATTTTGATATCTTGAATTCAAATTAGATTTTTCGCAATCACGAGTGTGTGTATGTAGGCGTGCGTGTTTGTGTGTGGGGGTATGTGTTTGTGTGTAGGGTGTATGTGTGTAGGCATGTGTGTTTGTGTCTGTGTGCTGGCATAAGTGTGTGGGTAGTTGTGTGTATGAATGTGTGTGTGGGGGGCAATGTGTGTGTGTGTAGGCATATGTGTTTGTGTCCGTGTGCAGACATGAATGTGTGGGTAGTTGTGTGTATGTTTTTGTGTGTGTGTATGTGTAGGTGCCTGTATGTATGCGTGTATGTGCTTGTGTATGTGTTTGTGTGTGTATGTGCATGGGTGTAGGTGTATGTGTGCGTGTGTAGTTGTGTATGTATGCGCGTGTGTGTGTAGGACATGGACGCAACCTGGAGACGGCTTTCGCTATAGGAGCAGCATCGTGAGGAACCGGTCGACGGTGATGGTGCGGAGGGTGGCGGTGGGAAAATAAAATGATAGGACGCCAAAAACAGTCAAATGAAAGCAATAAGCAATCGAGATTGCTCAAAAAAAACATGGACTCAGAAAATACTTTCATTTTCCCAACAGTTATTTTTTAATTAATTTATAAACAAGGCGTGGTCTTGATGACGTCACAAATGATGCCATTTGGCGCATCTTTCTATCGCGTTTCCACGTTATGATAATCAAGAAGCGAATTAAAATTACGCTCTACTCTTGCTATCAACCATATCGTTGCCAATACACGTGAGTAAAGATGCGAATTAAATATTTTGTTCTGTGAATGGCATTTCATCATTTGTGATGTCATCGGCAGAAGCTTAAACAATTTAAGCGCACCGATTTAAGAATTTTTTTTTAATGTTAAATTTAAACAAATTTTTTTTTAAAAGTGGTCAGATCGTATGTTTTTAAGCATGCTCTTTCGGAAAAAAATACTTTTGAAATTTTAGAAACGACCCCATTCTGGGCAAGCATGAGGTCAAATAAAGCAGTTACACATTTCGGTTTTTCATCTTATAAAGAGCTACTTTCTCTTTCACATAGTAAATGAATACATACATTCATTTTCAACTTTATTAAAATGACGCAAAAGTGGGCAAATGATGTATAAAAAGTGTATTAATTTGAAAGAAAGAATTTTACAAAATAATTGTTTCAAAATTTTATTGATATGAATAAACTGCAATAAAAATACATTGGTAAAAATGTAGAGTTTTAATCAAGTCTTTGGAGCTTGTAGCAAAATTTGTTTAAGTCACACTCAAAAGTTCTGTAAGATGACCATTGGTTAATTCTGAACAATATTTCACTGTTTGATTTCGGATTGCTTAAAATTCGAAGCTCAGGATTTTAAGGCGGCGAACATACGTGGAGAAGTCGCTTTAACCCACCGTTGATGTGTATTATACACACACACACACACACATTGAGAAATGCAAAAATATTTTGTCTGGCGTTTGTGGGGAAATTAATGTTTTTTTTTATTTGAAGGTACGATTCAATACAACATAAAAATATCTTTGAGACAATCCCCAAACAGCATAAATCCGCAGGTTCAGCAACTATGTAGAATAAAATTTTATATTCATGCACAAGAAAGGTTAAACGAAACACAGGCGTCCCTCGTATAACAGGGTACTTCTACAACACGGTTTCGATATTACACGGTACCAAATTTGCGATTATTATAACACGGTTTCGATATTACACGATACCAAATTTGCGATTATTACAACCCGGTTTCGATATTACACGGTACCAATTTTGCGATTATTATGACACGGTTTCGATATTACACGGCAAAAAACTTGATTTTAAATACTACTCGGTTTTGATGCAACACGAATTTTAAAAGAAGAGATTTTGTTTTTGTTCAATACACTGTTCAAAAATGTATGATAATCACTGTAATAAGTTTTTACTTTGTTTTTATGAAACATTTACGAAAAATTGTCTGTCTTCGGCTCTTTCCCCGTATAACACTAACTTTTAACCCATACTTTTTTTTTCTCATTAGTGTTCTAAAAGCAGAAAGATGAAAATTATTTTGCTTCCAATGTATTGTAAGAAAATAACATTAGGATTAAACATAAGCTAAATTTGGCAAACGATAAATAAAAAATGTAATCGAAACAACATATGAAATAAAATAAATACAATTATGCTATATATTTTATTTTATATTTTGTTTTGCTTGCTGCTGCTTTATATTTTGTTTTGTTTGTCTGCTGTGTTGTTGCTCAGACGAACTTTGTTGCTATTCGCAACTTCAATAAACTATAGGGGGCGCTGCAGTCAATGTCCAATGGCGGATGAAAAAAGGTAAAACAAACAAATGCAGTGACTTACAACTTGCTTTGACGCTTAGTGAATGGCAGTATTTTTTCATCGTGCTTGTGGGAAGCTTTCTTTTTTATTCTTCTGAAATTACATTTCACCATAAACTATCTGAAGCTTGTAATTTACCCCAGAGAAAACACGTGGAATGGAATGTTTTACCTTTTTCTTTAGCATTGTTAATCACCGCAAGGTAGCGTATTTGAGCTCTCAGATTTGTGTTTTCATATAGAATGCGTTTTGTTTTTAGTAAAGAGTGTTGATCAATTTTTTTTGTTGTGCATAACAGTTTTAATTTGATGCATGTAAAATAATTAAGTTTTATTGTTTATAACAACTCTTATTTTTAAATCAGTGTGTCTTTGTATGTTCTGGTAGCTAGTTTTCGTTTATACATTCTATTGAGCCGAAATTTCAGCAATTATAAAATTTGCACCTTATGACTTGGTTTCGATATAACACGGTAGACATTCCTTGATTTAAGATATGTACATGATTAATTAGGTTAAAAAAATAAGTAAAAAATTATTTATAAAAAGGCCTTGTATAACACGGTACACATTTCTTGATTTACATTATTTCAAGGTGTCGTATAACACGGTACACATTGACATGATTTATGATATATGTACATGATTAATTAGGTTAAAAAATGAGTAAAAAATTATTTATAAAAAAGTCTCGTATAACACGGTACACATTCCTTGATTTACATTATTTCAAGGTCTCGTATAACACGGTTTCGATATAACACGGAACATGGTTTCAATACAACACTGTACACATTGACATGATTTATGATATGTACATGATTAATTAGGTTAAAAAATAAGTTAAAAAAGTATTTATAAAAAAGTCTCGTATAACACGGTTTCGATATTACAAGGAACGAATTAACCGCGTCATAAGAGGGATACCTGTACTATTTCTTACTTTATTCAAAGTACTTAAATATTAAGAGCATTTGAGAGACAAAATTTTGTCATCCATGTATTATATATATGAGACTACATAAAATCAATAGCGAACGTTTTATTCGAGCCGTCCAATTTATTTTTCACGATCCAAAAAACTATTCTGCAAATCAAAATTCATTTTGTTCCGAACAAAACGGAGAAATTTTTAAACACATTCACCAACTGTCATCCGCCTCATACCCTAACCTCGGGCAGTGGCTATGAAAATAAAATGAAGATCCAGTTCGTGTCTTTTCGAACGCAAAAAATTGACATGAGAATCATTAAAATTCCAGTCACATTCCTCGACTTGAAAAATGTATTCGGAAAGAGATCCAGTTATTCCGTGACAGATGGATTGAGCCATTTTGGAGAGGTATCAGTTGTCTACAGTGAAGCGGATTGATTTGTTCTATTGAGAAAAAAACCGTAAAGGAAGAAAAGTACGAGAGATACGGCATTTCAAAGCAAGTTATTTGAAAATACGTTATTTTATCTTTTTTGAAAAGCATTTTTATCCCTTTAAAAGCTGATTTTAATTAGCTGGATTTGACTTGTTGGCACAAGAGCTCGTTTTAGTTATCCTCCACTAAACTTTTGTTTGAGTTAAAGCAATTTCAGGCTCAGAGAGTTATTGTGAAATTGCTAGTTTTTTTTTTTACATAATTTCAAACTAGAATGGAATGAATCTAATAAAATTCAAATAGCCAAATCTTGAAATAAAAATACACAAAAGTAAGAAATCTGTGAAAACAAGCTCAAAAGTTGTCTTTGAGGGGGAAAAGAAGCCTTTCCTTAAAAATAAGAAAGAAATATGTGCAACGCAGTTCTTTTTTTCCAATTGTTGGCAATGACGCGGTAAATAATACGTAAGTTCTAACTATCGTAAAATTCAAAAATGGAAAGGAAAACTTTTAAGAATCATTTCTTAAAAATTAATAAGATAAGGATTATAAGGAAATAATAATTTAAAAAAAACTATTTGAAGAATTGGGGTCGTTTCCAAAATTTTGAAAGTATTTTTTTCTGAAAGAGCATGCTTAAAAACATAGGATCTGACCATTTTTAAATAATTTGTTTAAGTTTAATATTTTTGAAAAATTACTTGAATCGGTGCGCCTTTATTGTTTACATTTCTCGCCGATGGCATCACAAATGATGAAATGCCATTCTGTATTGCCATTCACAGAGCAAAATATTTAATTCGCATCTTTACTCGCGTGTATTGGCAGCGATATGGTTGATAGCAAGCGTAGAGCGCAATTTTAATTCGCTTCTTGATTATCATAACGTGGAAACGTGGTACAAAGCTGCGCCAAAGAGCATCATTTGTGACGTCATCAAGACCACGTCTTGTTTGAAAAATCTGACATTTTTAAAAATTAACTAAAGAATAACTGTTGGGAAAATGAAAGAATTTTCTGGGTCCATGTTATTTTTTATTTATTTATTTTTTGCTTATTCTATCAATTTCAGTAACTAAAAGTACTACTTTGGACTGAAGGAAACAACCCCATTATACCATTATTCGTTTGACGTTAAAAACTTTTCGCCATTAGAAGAAAACCTGATTGAAATAGAAACACTAATATGACTTTACGCATTCAAAAGCATTATTTCAATATATGACCAAAACGTATGGATGTAGCATAATTTATTTATTTATACATTTTGTTTGAAAATATTGTACGTTACAAAATAATATATAAAAAATCCCATTACAGTGGCAATGAAATTACAAGCAGAAACATTAGTGAAGCTATTAAAGCAAATTGTACCATTAAAACGGTAAAACATTTTCACTTAAATGCATACGTAGGAATATTGAGAATATTGAAATGGCGACAATAACTCTTGGAAAGTTTGTAAAATTTAAAAAAAGAAAAATTATCGCCGTAGTAAAATTTCGTAAAAGTAAAATTAAGTAAATTTATTACAGTCATATTAAGGCTGTTAAGTGAGGCATCTACACGGAACTGAAAAGTATTCAAACATTTTTCATGTTAAAGTAACTATGTACATAACAACATTAAATTGATGTGCAATGAATAAATTATGTAATTCTATTCCTTCTAAGTTTCACTCAAGTAACATCATTAGTCCTAATAATCCATTTTATAGTCATATATTTCCTTTTCAGTAATAAATTAATAATACTATTCACAGTGATGGTAAAAAAATTGCATCACCCTCGCATTTTCACAACAATGGGATTATGTGAGAAGTTTTGGTCGACCGATTAACAATGAATGCATGTGAAATTCTGCAAAACGTGTGAAATAAATATTTAACAGCAGGGATCCGATAAATGTTTACGTAGAACGGGGCTGTTTCTGGACCAAGGCAAACTGCTGACCCCATGCTCATTTTTCCATTTCTAAACCTGCGTGTGAGTTTAGAGAAAAAAATTGCTTAACCCCATGTCAATTTAAGTCTAATGGCAGGATGAAGGTTTTTAAATTGTTTTTACCAGTTTTGCCCTATGGCAGGGAGCAGTATCATCCACGAAAATGACGTTTGGAACTGAAGTAAAGTGATCCCGGATAGTAGGAAGCAAATTTCTCCTCCAAAATGCCAATATACACCTGAGAGTTTACTGTTCCTCGCACAAAGTGAAGCCCACCAACTCCTTGATCAGAATACATCCCCAAATCATCTGGGATGCGGGATGCTTGACTGCGTGTTGAATGCAGTCGGGATGATATTCCTCTCCTTTGCGGCGCGGGTGATGCAATTTTTTTTACCACCACTGTATTGTATAGCCTAGATAAGAGATCTTAAACGTTTCAATACTGCAAATATTTTACAAGAGCAGTCCTAATTTGGAGAAAGATAAAATCCGGATACGCCGTCCATCACGGTAGTTCAAAAATACATAAAAAAAAAGTTTCTCCTAGATAACAGGGCACCCCTCAATATATTTATACTCGTAGATACATATATACTGGAAGAATTTTAGCTTCCTATTTCAATTGAAAGAGGGTGCTCAACCCCCTCTTCCGAACTTCATAAGTAAGGGGTGGGGGGTTAAAAAAATGCATTGAACTGAAAAAACAATGCTAACTATTATAACATGCACGAGTAACATGCATATACATTGCAATAAAATAATTTTTTACAAAAAAAAAAAAAAAAAAAAACCAGCTGGGAAAATTAAATGTTTCTAAATTTGTAACATTTTCTATGCTAATGTTGCATCGAGGGGTCATCGAGCACACTCTTAAAATTTCAGTAAGAAACTAAAACGTTTAAAGCATAATAATATTAGTAAGTTTATAAAAAAAAAATAGGGGTGTCCTGGACTCTATCTAAAAAAGAGGTTTTTTGAACCACCCTACTGCCCATTAGGGTATGTCATAAAAATAAAAGTTTTATTTTCGACTTGGAACGCGCACTTTCCTATGGATATTTTTTTAAGCAATTTTAGCTACCGGGAAATCGCAATTTACATAAAATTCCGGTGTTTTTTTCGAAAAATCCCATTTTTCATCCTCAATACACAATATAGCTGCTAGTAAAATTTAAAAGATGCTTCGGCTACCTAAAATACATGTTTTCAGCTCTAATAAACGTACTTTTGTTTGACAAAATACAAAAAAATATGTTTTCGTTTCTTAATGCTTTGTAAAAAGAGCTGCGGGTATCGATGATCATTTCGGCTGAAACGGATTACGTTTTCGGTCAACTGACACTGCTGACTTCGTTGCGCAGCCGGTCGTTC
This sequence comes from Uloborus diversus, assembly GCF_026930045.1. Classification (NCBI taxonomy): domain Eukaryota; kingdom Metazoa; phylum Arthropoda; class Arachnida; order Araneae; family Uloboridae; genus Uloborus; species Uloborus diversus. The sequence continues at coordinate 151,758,828 of NC_072738.1, read as the reverse complement.
AGGGGAAATGGCCACCTGCATCTGGGGAAGTGACACCCCCTTTTACTCATTTAAACTCCCCCAAGATAACCTTTGACCAGCGGGCACGTTTGGCTAACATTTCTCTCATCATTCCTAAGATTTTTATACCAGCTGCACTTTCCGACAAAAGACAGAATGGCATTCCCTTTTTTGTTTTCTTAAAGGGTGGGTTTATTTCTACAAAAAAGCTGGAACGCAAGAGACACTAGCAATTTTAAACACCGAGGAAGAAGGTCTTACATTTTGATTCTCCAGAAATCTATCGTCGTCATGTAATACCATGACACCGAAATACTCTGAAAATGTTTGTGGTACATCTGTACAAAGCTTTGTAATATACTATTTCATTAACTTTTACTTTTACCCTTGGTGAATCTACTGCTCAGCTGACCACTCATCTGTGCCACACGCGTATTTAACTGTTTAGATACGCAATATTCCAAGAAATTTTCATAGATTGTTTTAATAATTATTTGGAGTCATGATGGCATCTTCTGTTGCCAAAAAAACCAGGCGAGCTTTGAACACTAAGCTGAGTGAATATCTAGGAGGTTCGAAAAACTTCCTACCAACTGAGTTCCCAACTTTACGTGACTGTTTGCAAAGATGCCTCCAGTTGCAGCAAGATGAAATCGTCATTAGTGATCAAGATCCACGCAATGTTTCAATGGCAAACATTTTTTCTCTTGTTGCTTTTGAGATTGCAGAACGGTGGTCAAGTTCTAACAACGAATTGAAGGAACCAATAGTTTGTAGCACAAAAGCTATAGGACAAAGACTCAGTCGGAGTTGGTCCATCTTCTCTGACATCGCCCGAGAGAAAGTTCGGAAAACTATTAAAGAACTGTATGAGCTTAAACTTGAAAAACTTTTCGATATAGCTTTGTGCACATGTAAAATTGTACTTTGTAGTGAAGAAGATCCTCCATGTAAGCAAACTTGTAATGCCCAGGTTCACTGTCTTTGCAATTGCGATGCAAAAGTAAGACTCGCACAAAAAGAACTACTTTGGATCAAAGCCCAGAGGGAAAAAGTAGGTCCTGTTTCGTCAATGCAAGAGTCCGGCCTGGATTCACAAGAGACGGCTAAGCTTAGAAAAAGAGTCTACGTAAGTCAATCGACGAATCACGTCTAGAGCGACAACGAGAAGCAACTTCAAAACCAAAGCAAGAGGCGGCTACTATCATTGACCCTACAACTCTTGCGTTTGAGGCTGATGATCCGAAAGATGACATGGAAGTTGATTGTTCGAATGAAGAAATAATCGGCAGTAGTGAAAATGACTCAGTGCGAGAAAAATCAGGAACTTACCTTAAACGAAACTATCTTGATATTAGTAATGCGGCCGCTGCTTCGGTCAGGTTCGGTGTTTCTTCAACCGCTACAGCTGCTATCATCAATGGTCTTTTGAGTGATCTTGTGAAGGCAGGCCATCTCGGTGAAGATGAAAAACATCTCATATGTGATAGCAAAAAAGTGTTTCGTGCCAAAGAGCGTGTTATGAAGCACTCAAGAGCAGAGGAGAGTTTCAATGTCGCAAAAAGTAACATTACTGGCATTTTTGTCGATAGCAGGAGGGACAACACTCTAATTATTAGGCACGATGAGAACACTGGTAGCTTTCGAAAGCGCATCATTAAAGAAAATCACATGACAGTGACAGAAGAGCCCCGAAGTCGCTATTTCACTCATTATACACCAGAAGAAAAAACAACAACGGCAAAACCGGCTGAGCAAAATGCAATAGGATTGTATGACTGGTTGAAGGACAGAGGTATAGACATTAGCCTCCAATTCATTGGGAGTGATACCACCAATGATATGTCTGGCTGGAAAGGTGGCATGCTACATTATGTTGAAAAATTCCTTGATCGCAGACTTTTCAGATCTTTCTGCTGGCTTCACATCAATGAGCTGCCATTGCGTCATATAGTCGCAAAACTTGACGGACCAACTTCCTCAGAAAAGGGCTGGATAGGTACTATAGGCAAACTCTTTTCCCAAGTTGAGTTTCTTGAGAAAAAAACAGACTTTGAGCCTATTCCGTTTTTGGAGCCCCTTGTTAATATTGATGAAATTGCTGCAAGCCAAATGAGCACTGACAGCCAAGTAGCATATAAGTATCTTCACGCAATTGAAAAAGGGGAGCTGGTACCAGAAGTCGCAGCTCTGAAATGTGGCCAGCTCTCCCACAGTAGGTGGCTTACGTGTGGCATGAGGTGTTTGCTACTCTATATGAGTAAGCATAATCTTGAACCTCAACATACGGAGATCTTGAAGCTTCTTGCAACATGGGTAGCACAAGTTTACCTCCCAATGTTTTTCGAAATTAAGGTCAAACGTGATATAAAGTATGGACCGTCACATCTAATTAAATTGTTTAGACTTTGGCAGAAGCAAGATGTAAGGGTTAAAGAAGCTTCTGAATCCTGCATAAAAAACGGGGCCTGGTGGGCTCATCCTGAGAATTTACTGATTGCTCTTCTCTGCTCCGAGGACACAAGTAAAAGGGCCTTTGCTGTTGACAAAATAATGTCAATTAGGGCTGGAAAGGACTTAGGATGCACTTCAGTACGGTCTTTCAAAGTTCCGCAGACAGTAAATCTTAATGCTTGCGACCTTACGGAACTAATTGACTGGGACACAGAAACCCTCACGCAACCAATATTTACAACAAATTTGTCTTTGGCACAGCTTGCAGCATTGAATTTTACCCCTCTGGAACTACCTTCATATCCATTACATACCCAAAGTTGCGAGAGAGCGGTGAAATTAGTGACCGAAGCTGCTGAATCAGTGTGTGGTTGGGCTAACAGGGATGGTTTTATACGAACACAGTTGCGTAACAGAGAACTAATGCCATCTTTAAAAACAAAGAAAGACTTCCTAAAAGTGTTCGAAACTTAATGAAAAAAAAACTATGTCAACAGTTATGTGCAGTATTGTGTTCAGGTACTACATAAATGTAAGTATGTTGTTCGTAAACTTGTCCACATACGCATATTATTGTAAATTATTGGTATTTTACTACTAGAAGTATCTAAAATTTGTTTTGTTTTACATTTATCATGCCTTTTACTTATTAAATAAATGATTTAAATGGTAATAAATGTATGTATCCATTAACTAAAACGCCGGAAGCAAAATAGTAAAAATGAGCATTTTCGGGCGTTTTTCGTTGCCAATTCCCGGTAGCTAAACTTCAATATTTTTCAAAAATAACACCAGAAATGAATTTCTTATGTGCAAATACATTAGATCCTAGATGTGCAAGTCAAAATTCAAAAAAAAAAAAATTTTTTTTCGCTAACGCATGACATACCCTACTGCCCATATCAGGAAACGTTTTAACAGGTATGTTTTAAAGTTTTTTTAACTTCCCTGCAATATTTTAATTTTTGCAAAATAAGTAAAACTATATAGGGAAATAAGCATAGCGCAAATAGCGAACTAATAGAATATCAAACAAGAAGTTCTGTCTAGAACTAGACGAGCCTACTTTCCCGTATACCCATACTACTTTCTAGTACCTGATCAATATTCTCTAAAATAGCTAAAATCGCAATTTTTTTCAAACATATTTTTAAAATTCTTTAAGCTGATTTTTAGGAATAAAATATTCTTCACTCATCTAAAAAAATTAGATGCGGAAAAAAAAGAAAAAAAAAAATAGCAGCAACTTTTAAACAAAGCAGCTAATACACTTTTTTTCCATTAAAAAAATCTTTAACAGCTTTCAAAACGAAAAAGTAACAATTAAAATTAATAAGCTCATTAAAATAAATGCATCATATCAAAAAAAAAAAAAGTTTCTTTTTCCCCTGTTGCCAAAAACAATTTTTAAATGAATTAATGCACTTACCAAAATAAATAAAAACAATAAAATGTCAAATTAAAGAAATAACTTTCATTGTCAAAAAAAAAAAAAAAAAAAAAAATCGTCTGCGCATATCTTTATGTAGAAACATAAATGACTTCGAGTTTATTCTCCGAAAACTGAATACCTAAATTAAAATTTTAGCTTAAAAATAAAAACAAGTCAGATCAACAATAATTATTTCACAGTCAAAACCATAGCTGCGGAGTCGGAGTCAATCTCATTTGGGGGTAAAGGAGTCGGAGCCGAAAATCTTAGAATCGGAGTCAGTCATTTGTCCTCCGTGTATAAATTTTTGCCAAAGCTACGAAGTCAGAGTCGAATTCGGGGAGTCGGAGTCCGATTAATTGTCGGGCACAGGAGTCGGAGTCAAGTGCCCCTAAATTCTCGGAGTCGAAGTCTGGAGTTTGGCGTCAAGAGCTATTTCCAACAAAATTTGTTTGAAGTAAATCCGCTTTCAAGTACGGAATCTACATTGACTTTCAGTTTCCCCGTAGGCGCTAATGTTAAGGGATTTGAACTGTTCAAAATTGAACGGAAAATTGTTCAAATCAAAAAGAGATTTTATATACAAGTTTTTCATCAAACGCTTTTTCCTACAAAGTTTGCTTGAAGCAAATTCGCCTCACAGTTCGGAATTGCCTTGAATTTTCCCGTAGGCGCTAATGTTAAGTTTTTTTTGAACTGTTCAAAATTGAACAAAAAAATAGTTCAAATCAAAAAGTGAAATATGGGAATGAGGTATCCTCGCCGAGATCTTTCGAACAAAAAATAGTTTGTTCGAATCGGACTATTCATTCAAAAGTTTTTTTTTTGGGTGGGGGGGGGGGGGGGGGGGACAGACAGACCGACAGACAGACAGACCGACAGATATTTTTCCCAATCTCAATACCCTACTTTCCAATTTTTAATTTATTTAATTACTAGTGATACCCGCACGGCTTTGCCCGTAATAGAAAAATCAAAAGGTCTTTTGGTTCGCCTGTATATTTACAAATAATGTATGGTGAATTTTCTCGCCAGTTGGCTTGTCCCCATCTTACGGTTCCATGTAATGATAATTTCGTATCTCGCCAATTGGCTTGTGCCCATGTTACGGTTCAACGTTATGATAATTTCGTAATTTACTCGTAAATCTTATAATATTTCTTTTCTTAAAATTGGAATAGAAAAAGAACCACATCGAATTTTCGAAAAATCGCTTCGAGGTGCACACCCCCATGCTACATACTAACTTTGTGCCAAATTTCATGAAAATCGGCCGAACGGTTTAGGCGCTATGCGCGTCACAGACATCCTACAGACATCCTACAGACATCCAGACATCATCCGGACACAGAGACTTTCAGCTTTTAATCTTCTTTACTAATAATAAAGCAGTAAGTCTCTCTGTCCGGAGGATGTCTGTAGGATGTCTGTAGGATGTCTGTAGGATGTCCGTAGGATGTCTGTGACGCGCATAGCGCTTAAACCGTTCGGCCGATTTTCATGAAATTTGGCACAAAGTTAGTATGTAGCATGGCGGTGTGCACCTCGAAGCGATTTTTCGAAAATTCGATGTGGTTCTTTTTTATTCCAATTTTAAGAAAAAAAGTATCATAAATTACGAAATTATCGTAACGTGGAACCGTAACATGGGCACAAGCCAATTGGCGAGATACGAAATTATCATAGCGTGGAACCGTAATGTCGGTACAAGCCAACTGGCGAGAAAATTCACCATACATTATTTGTAAATATACAGGCGAACCAAAAGACCTTTTGATTTTTCTATTGCGGGCGAAGCCGTGCGGGTATCACTAGTAAATAATAATAATAATAAAGATAATGTATGGTGAATTTTCTCGCCAATTGGCTTGTCCCCATCTTACGGTTCCACGTTATGATAATTTCGTATCTCGCCAATTGGCTTGTGCCCATATTACGGTTCCACGTTATGATAATTTCGTAATTTACTCGTAAATCTTATGATATTTTTTTTCTTAAAATTGGAATGGAAAAAGAACCACATCGAATTTTCGAAAAATCGCTTCGAGGTGCACACCCCCATGCTACATTCTAACTTTGTGCCAAATTTCATGAAAATCGGCCGAACGGTTTAGGCGCTATGCGCGTCACAGACATCCTACAGACATCCAAACATCCTCCGGACAGAGAGACTTTCAGCTTTATTATTAGTAAAGAAGATAAAATTGGAATAGAAAAAGAACCACATCGAATTTTCGAAAAATCGCTTCGAGGTGCACACCCCCATGCTACATACTAACTTTGTGCAAATTTCATGAAAATCGGCCGAACGGTCTAGGCGCATTGCGCGTCACAAACATCCTACAGACATCCAGACATCCTCCGGACAGAGAGACTTTCAGCTTTATTATTAGTAAAGATAATATTTATTTAATTATTTTATTTCTTTTGGACTTCTTTTTTGTTTTTTGCAATATTTTCAAGATGCATTAAGCCTTCTTTCATGCTTTTTTCTTCTTTTTTTGACTTTTACTGGGAAAGTAGGCTAATAAAAAGTGAATTGCCAACCTATTAATTGCTTAATTTCTATTAATGAAGGGTGAAGCACAGTACCAGAACCGTTTCTTAATGTTAATCTTGCTTCTTAAAACTGAATTTAGAACAAAAAAGCAATGTTTATGTTTTTCTATTTTGTAAATATTTTTGCAATTACAAAATTCTCATTTTTTATGAGGAGCAAAATGACAAACGTAACTAAAAGTACAAAAAAAAAAAAAAAAAAAAAAAAAAAAAGAACGAGATATGACATTCTCAAATAAACAGTTCAGAAAATGAGCAGGTTTACTTTTAATTACGTTGCGTCATTTTGCTTGTAATATTTCAGTAAAGTTGACGACTGCGGTGATGGACTGGATATTTATGAGATAAGGCGCAGGTACATGCAAGGACGTCCTTATTTAATCGAAAAACTCATTAAAGAAGACAACCTTCCACACATTATACTTTTTCCTCAAGTTTTTGCTTTTTTAACAAAATTAACAAAGAATAAATGATGCTAAGGTTGAAAATCATCTGCGTGGCATTCAGTCATTTCAATTCAAGACTCAACTCAAGCAAAGGAATGATTCGCAGTTCTAGAGCTTGAATAGGCCATCTTGTGATGGTTTAAGAAATTACCAAAGAGGTAAAACATTCCGCTCTTTATTTAGGGTAAAAGGTAAGTTTCAGGGAGCTTTAGAGATGTTAATGTAATTTCAAAATAATAAAAATGAAAACTCCCACAAAAATTAAGAAAAAATACTATCAGTCATTAAGCTCAAAAGCGGGTTATAAGTTACGTACGGATTTGTTTTTCTTACATCTTTTAGCTGCCATTAACCAGATACTGCAACGCCTCCCATAGTTCATTTGAATTGGGAATTCTTGCTATCTCAATGTGCGCAACAGACGTTTTTTGAGCAATCACGATTGCTTATTGCTTTCACTTGACTGTTTTTGGCGTGCTATCATTTGATTTTCCCACTGCCACCCTCCGCACCATCACCGTCGACCGGCTCCTCACGATGCTGTTCCTATAGCGAAAGCCGTCTCCAGGTTGCATCCATGTCCTACACACACGCGCATACTCACACAACTACACATGCACACGCACACACACACACAAACACATACACACGTACATACACATACACCTACACACATACACACACACAAACACACACGCATACATACAGACACCTACACATACACAAAAACATACACACACATGTACACAACTACCCACACATTCATGCCTGCACACAGACAAACACATATGCGTACACATACATACACATACCCCGCCCCCACGTACACACAATCATACACTTATGCCAGCACACAGACACAAACACACATGCCTACACACACATACACATACCCCTACACACAAACACACATACCCCACACACAAATACACACGCCTACATACACACACTCGTGATTGCGAAAAACATAATTTGAATTCAAGATGTCAAAATTTACATTAATTTATTATTATTATTTTTTTACAAATTTGTATTCGTTAATGCTGCCCTGCATCATTCCAGTTGTTACACAGGATGCGCAAGCAGCTATAAACTTTACTTTAACGTCAACTCAATTTTTTTTCTACTTTTCTTTTCAACGAATCTTCATAGCATTCAATCAAATTCATAGCATTCATCGGTTTTATAACATTTACTGCATTGGCTCGGAATTACTGACTTCGAAATGTCCACAGCCTCTTTTAAGGTAAGAACACATTCCCTGCGGTATCAACGAAGGTATTTTTTTCTCCCCGCTCCAAAAATCACCTTTTAAAGCACTTTTCAGATCCCCCAGAGGTCCATTAGATGCGTTTCAATAAAGTTGACGTCAAAATTGCATTCCCAGACACTATCATTTTCGAAAACGTCTGTGAAAAATCAAAAATAATGCGTCGCGTTCTGTCAGTGCCAATTTGAGTCACTTCGAAGGTAGCTCCGTCTGACAGTCAGCGAAAGTAATATTCACATTTAAAAATTCATGAAGCGGTATTGCCGAACGACAGATTTAGTCCGAAAATGTAGCGCAGGAGGGAATATACGATTTGGAATATGAATTAGACACAGATGAGCAAGCATACTTAGCAAGGTACAGAAATTGTATTAATCGGGTAAACTTATAAACTTCCGAAATTCCTTCATTTGAATTAAATTGTAAAAAAAAAAATTGAATTTTGACATCTTGAATTCAAATTATGTTTTTCGCAATCACGAGTGTGTGCATGTAGGCGTCTGTGTTTGTGTGTGGGGGTATTTGTGTTTGTGTGTAGGGGGTATGTGTATGTGTGTTTAGGCATATGTGTTTGTGTCTGTGTGCAGGCATGAATGTGTAGGTAGTTGTGTGTATGTGTGTGTGTATGTGTGTGTATGTGTAGGTGTGTGTATGTGTGTGCATGTATTTGTGTGTGTACGTGTGTGTATATATGCGCGCTTGTGTGTAGTTGTGTATGTATGCGCGTGTGTGTGTAGGATATGGATGCAACCTGGAGACGGCTTTCGCTATAGGAGCAGCATCGTGAGGAGCCGGTCGACGGTGATGCTGCAGAGGATGCTGGCGGGAAAATAAAATCATAGGACATCAAAACAGTCAAATGAAAGCAATAAGCAATCGTGATTGCTCAAAAATGCCTTTCTAAATTTATAATTATATTTTAAAATATTTTTTCGTTTTTAAAAGGAGCTGGTACCATAAAACCTTTAAAAAAATAATTTTTCTGTTCTTATAAATTCAAAATATTCAAATAGAGACTTTTCAAGCTACACCATTTTCATGTTTCTATGTAGATTAAAAGTAGCTCAATTTAAATATTAATGGGGCAGGAATGTATTAAAATGTACGGTTTATTTTCAAATGCGATTTTCTCAAAACGTCAATTTTAAAAACTCATGTTCCTTTTTCTAGAAAACTACTTTACATCTTTGAAATTTTCATCACATTATATTTATGCGTTCGAAATTACTCGGAATTGAAAACTTTGCTTTAACACGTACTTTTTCCTAAAGAGCTGTTTTTACTGTTAAGAGCAGTCTTTTTCTTTTCCTTTAAAAAGTGACTCTTGGTTAAAATTTGATAAATTATGAAATAATCAGAATTGCCTCAGAAGTTATCTTTAATAGATTCTTAGATAACTCTTGAAAACACCGTGAAAGTTGTAAGTTCGATCATTAAAACTTTTCGAGAAAAAGATACATTAAGTATAGCAATTAAATATTATGCGTGTACAGGGCCGTCGAATCCCCTCCCCCCCCCCACACACTTAAATATGGATAATCGAATAGCCCAAAAAGGAAAATTCAAGGTCCAAAAATCAATTATTTAGGGCATCCAAACCAAAAGACACACTCTAGTCAAAATCACAAAAGTTCTCCCAGTTTTTTTCTATTTTAATTACATCTATATCGATAAACACTTTTTACTGCCATATACGAAACGCTAGTTTTAAATGATATGAAAATCTAAAAATTAAATTGGGATTAAATGTTCATTTACACACTACCTACTACCTATTATCGAACGCATGTTTCGTTGAAGCATATTGTTTAAGATCGGTACATTTTGTTACACAGGGATTGAGTTGTGTGATACAATGGCTACAGGTTGAAAGTACATGGTGCCTTGCATTGATAAAGAAAACTTATGTAAGAAAACTCTTTAATCTTCATACATAATTATTATTGATATTATAATTTTTTTTTATCCTTACCTCATCAAGTTTTTTTCCCATTGGTGCAATATTAGCTAAATGCATGCATATAGCGCGAACATCGAAAACTGAAAATGGCGTCTATGAAAGAAAAGACACCCAGAGATGCCGTGAGGGGTGTTTTGAGGGTGTCCCCTCTCCCCGAACCGTGGTTTTAACACACATTGCCAGTTCTAATTGACAGTTTATTTCCATATAAGGACTGCAATGACCAAGACTTCACCTTTCAGATAGTAAATTCTGGCTGCTCTTGTGCTTGGCGTGAAGTTTAAAATCGTCTTAATCTTCTCAGCAGTACGAAAGGTGCACACGTAGAAGTGCATTAAACTTGTGAAAAAAAACTTTGAGACGAGGATCAAAATCGTCATATATATAATAGTCAATGATCGAGTAACGCTCCTGACATCATCAACAATAAAACTCGCGCCACGGTATGACAATTTGATAATGTGTTTTGGTACTGTTTAACATGCTGGAAAAGGCTTTATCGTGACAAGGCTGAACTCGATCCGGAAAGTTAACTGTTTTACTGGTAAGACTGTGTCATTTCAGGGGAATGAAGAAACGAAAAAGTGATCAACAATGAACGCTATCAACTGGCGTTTAGATTTAATCCACTGGAATCTGAGTTAAAACTCCAACTATCAAAATATCAACGAACAGGCAAATGCTTCGTTCAAATGTAGAAGCAATTTTAACCTATCATATCTTGACCGGCGATTTTCCAGTCAAAAAGGGTTTATCCTAGCAGGTTTATCCTAGTGGTGGAGACCAGAATATGCTCGGGTTGACCCGTAGAGTTTAATAATACTCTCGCCAGAGTTAAGCAGCCATGAAAAATATTGAAACGTTGCTTATAAACCTCCATTCATTTCTTTTTTTCTGTCTTTAATGCTTTTTTTTAAATCTAAATTTGAAATTGAAATGTAAGTTGGAAATGAAAAATATGTATATTTCTATGCAACTAAGAAACCTGAAGAATCTCTTCATGTCATACGTTATGTGTGCTTTTTACAGGAAACTGTTTATATTTAGGAAAGCTAAGAGTTAAACAAGAAATTGTTTACGACTAAAAAATCTAACACTCTCTAAAAACATTTCTAGTCAGAAATATAATCATCAAATATCAATTAATTACCATTTCTGCTTAAAAAAAACATTGAACAACAATTTTTGAGGCAATATTTATTAAAAAAGTTTTTCGGAAACTCACATAGGGATAAAGAAATCAACTGTAGATAATCCTTTCAGACGGAATTTTGAAATACTTAACCAAAAGTGTTTTTATTTGGTAGACAGTGTACTATGGTAAAGACTGTCTTATAGTCAAAATTTCAAGTTTATAGGTGAGAAATTAAAAGAGTTATGTCACGTCCAACAATCCGGACATATATTATTGAAATACATATTTCAGATAGTAAAACGATGAAACATCAAACTAACTTTTTTGGAAAATATTCTCTAAACAATGATAAAACATATTACAGTCGAGTCCCGACTTACGCGAGGGATGCGTTCCAAGACGCCTCGCGTAAGTCGAAATTTCGCGTTGTGGAAAAATATACGCAAACAAATTTTTTAAGACACTTATAAACACCCTTTAAACTACTCTAAAGTATTCCTTAACCATACACTACAGTTTCTTGCATAAAGAACTGAACTTTTACTGTATTTAAAATATAAAAAACTGTCATTCGACATGAAATACTTTAAGATGCATTAAATGAATGACCAATGGGAATGAAAGACAAAATAAAACAACATGGTACGCACAGCATGTAGTAAAATTAAAATGGTGCACTATAATAGTAATGTACAGTAAATACATATTTGTTTATGAGTTAAAAAATGAAGATAGTGATGATTTTTATGCTTCATGATCAGATTGGTATTCTTATCTAATACATTTTTAATTACAGTTGCTTCACCTTTTCTTTTATAAGGTTTCAATATGGCAACATCTCCTCTTCCTGATCTTTTTATTAATCCACAATACAAAAGAACAGCTTCCATTTTCATAATATTTACTTTGCTAGATGGCTCTGTAAGTTTCAATATTGAAACTAAGTTCTGAACTTTTACAGATAATTTTTTGTTTTGTCTTTCAATTGTACGTATGGAAAAATCACTCATACTTATTGTCGTGCTGACGTTTTGCAGTTGTTCAAGCATATCGAGAATCTTAGCCTTTTTCTATTTTTTTTTAATTAAAAACTTTCTTTTTCTTCTCATCTTCAGAAACTTTAGATGAAGGTGACACTAAGGTGTCATTATATTTCATCAACTTTTATATTTAGAAATGGAAAAAATAAATATAAATGAAAGATGCTGACTGGTTATTTGATGCACTAGACTAGTTTGGTGTGGGAACTTTGGCTGTCAGTAATGCTTAAAAGAGATATAATAACATTCACGAAATCAATATTTAGTAACCAATAACGAAGCTGATACTTCTTTCCAAAAAAATTCGTGTTGTTTGTGAAACATTCGCTTTAGCTCTAAAATTCGTAATTCGTGAAAAATTCGCGTTATAGCCATTTCGCGTAAGTCGAATCGCGTCGTAGCGGGAGTCGACTGTATAAGCATTTGAAATAATTAGTATAAGATTATATATTTTTGAAAAAATCAGAAATAAAACCTCACTCTTGCGACGAGAATCCGTGGTTGGGGAAATGAGCCAGTCACATTCTAACGACCCCTATTTCTTTATGTTGTCAATCCCAAAATGAAAAATTCTTGTACAGATAATAATAAGCAGACTGTAAAGAGTCAACTACGAAAAAAATTGAGTAATTTATTCAATTAATAACTGATAAGCAGCTGTTTAAAGTTCATGTCCGGTATACCGGACGCCACGTCTGAAAGGGTTAATGTAATAACCTTTGAGTTTCTTCGAACATGAAAATAATTGTTAAAGATTTGGAGAAAAAAACCTAACTACTTCGCGCAAACATAAACCTGTATCTCTACAAAGTATAAAATTAAGTCTCCAAAAAGCGTCTGTGTGTTTGAACTCGCAAAACTCGAGAACTACCCGGTCGATTGCGCTGAAATTTTCACAATTTGTTCCTTTAAGTCCTGAAAAGATTTGCAGACCAGTTCGAATAAAATTCGATGAATAGTTCTTTTTTTATTCCAATTTACGTCCAGTTTTCACATAAATTCTTAAATATGGGGGATGGAAAATGACTTGCACATATTAATATTACATATCGTTAGAAAGGGTAGAATTTTCCGCGTTCTACGCAATTTATTTCAATGCTCTAACTTTATTACGGCGGGAGTTATTTGCGTTTTTAGCTCGAATTTGTTTAGGCTTAGCTGAAATTTAGGGACTACTTTCCTCATTAAATAAATCAATAAAAAATGAAGGAATTGTCCCACAGCTTTCTTTTTGACGCCATTGGAAAAAGCGCCCTTTTTTACTCCCGATCTAACTCGACCTATGGTCGAAAAAATAAGCTTTTATCTCGAAAAGAAAAAAAGTTACAAGCCTTTTTAAATCAAGTTTAAGAAATCTCGATTCCATTCAAATTGTGAACCATTTTCTTTCGCATTTTAATTCCTTAAACTTATTTTTTTGTGTGTTTCCATGGTTACGCATTTTAAATCCATCTTTTTGGATTTAATTTCTTAAAAATATTTTAATATCTGTCGTCATTGTCTGAAAGGGAAATCATAATGTTTTTTTTATTTATTTTTTACGTCTGATTGTTAAATATACGTCACTTGACACAATTTTTATTTTCAAGGTGGATCGGGTAAAGCCGGGCATCGCAGCTAGTATATTTATATATTTGAAAATATAACAACTTCATCGAACAATTTCTCAGCAAAATATTTTTACAAAACTCTAGTATTATAAGCACATCGTAAAACGAAACATCCCTTTTCATCATTCCCAACGGTTGACATTCAAATATCATGACGCTTCAGAAATGGTAAGTAAGATCTGAAATCCAGTCACGGTAACCGTACTCGCAAAATACATCCGAGAACATGAAAGAGTTCCGTATTGGTGTCCATCAGTGCCAATTTGTGAATCTAAAAGCACGTTTCCTCCTCCAGTGGGAGTGGAGAAAGTCGCCCGCTTATGCAGTCAATCGCACGAAAAACACGCATCAGATACTTTTTCCTCAAAAATTTCTTCACTCACGGATGGCAGCAAGAAAAAATAAATTCAGTGGCACTTGAGCTGAAATTTGCGACTCGAAAGAAATGGAGAAGAACTTTTTATTTCAGGGATTCACGCAGACATTTCACATTTCTATCTCCAGACTAATTATTTAGGAACACTACTTTAAACATTTTTTTTTAAAAGACGTTGAAGTAATTTGAAAAATCGGAAAGGATCCATTTTCAATTTCACTGTGGAATCAAAGTAGGATCTAAGATTTTGGTTCCAGTTTGCAAGAAACGTTTTCGTTTCTCTCAACAATAAGACAGACTCAAATTTACTCAGATCAAATTTATTTTAGCAAAATTTCCAATGAGTGGCAACGACACGATGAACAACACATAAGTCTGGACTATCGTAAAAATCGAAAATGGAAAAGAAACTTTTAAAAATGGTTTATAAAGAAAAAACATCAGGATCACGAGGAAGTTATAAATAAGTACTAACTTGAAGATTCATTCGTTTGACGTCATTAGAAGAAAATTCAATTGAAATATAAACACTAATATGACTTCAAGAATGAAAAACCATTTTTTAATGTGTAACGAAAACGTATGGATGTAGTATAATTTATTTATTTACACAATTTTATTTGAATATACTGTATACTAGAGAAAAAAAATCCCATCACTGTGGCAACTAAATTAAAAGCAGGAACATAAGGGAAGTAATTAAAACAAATTATACCATTAAAAGATAAAAAAAGCCAAAACCTAACAAAGGTGAACAAATTTAAGGAAGCAGTTATAATTCGATATAGTATTTAGTTTTTCTTTAGAAAAATAGTATTTTTGTTACAGTATTTTACTGATTACTAGAAGATTTAAAAAAAAAAAACACAGTTTGGTACACTTCCAACAGTGTGTGATATTATTACACAAGTAAAAAGGTAAACTCAATAATAATAACACAGTTTTTCTGTACAAATTTGCGTAGAAAAATTTCTTTTAGACAATGGTATAAGGATTAGACAAGAAATCACAATAATAAATTCAAAACTTATTAATAACTTGAATACATTTCTGGCAAATTGAGACCTTTTCGTAGTCAAGGATCTGTGATTGTAAAATTTGTAATTTTGCATAAATTTCAATTTATATCTCCAGATTTGTTTTTTCTATTAAACATACTACAGAAATAACTCTAATGAGTCTTAATGTTATAAAAGTCATACCATGATATCCATCACCAAAGGATAAATTATCTATGCAGTATAAAACAGTAAAACAGGCGCAATTGTAAAAACAATGTTATTAAAAAGCTACAATGCTTTAAAAAAAAATAAAATAAACAATTTATTTCGACAAGATGAAAATGAAGACATATTCTACATGACTTCATCAAATGTCTTTAGTTTAGGAAATTATTAAATCAAATATGATAAATCGAGTAATTATGCATGGTTAGATTGTAGTAGTATTCCCAAGCGTGTAATTAAGATGAATAATAAAATATCTGAGAATGCGCAGAGAATAACCTCTTTTCTTAAAAAAAAGTTATTCTCCCTCTCTCTCTTTTTGCGTAAAAGTAAGTTTTTTTTACGGTTTGCTTTCAACTGCCGCATAGGATGTTTCAGTGTGATTATATCATATTAAGCAGGATGTTACCGCGAGCCCTGAATGGGAGGCATTTTTTTTCTCCTAATACCAGTTGCTTATATTCTAAGCTGTTTTTCCCCCGTTTTTGAGTTGACGTAATGGCGTTGTTTTGATCAAGTTGATACACCGCGTTTGGATCAAGTTGATGCAGTGTTAATAATTCAACTCATAAGTTTTAGGTGTTTTTCCCTTTTCCAAAAATGCTTAAAAATTACAAAAGAAAAAAGGAAAAAAAAAAAAAAAAAAAACCACGGAAAAGAAATTTCTTTTGAAATGTTTGAAAGAGTGTATTTCGGAGAGTACTAGAGGTGGGCAATGTCGTTCTTTTTAATGATCCGTTCATCAGAGGATCGTTCACTCTTTTGATCCGTTCATGTAACTCGTTCATTTGAACGACATCGCTCATTCAAAAAAGTTGCAGGTAATCTCTCTGCACGACATACTCACGTACATTCGAAATGTTTCATTAGACAAGTCATATTTTTTGAAGGAAAAATAACAAAATGATCTAAAAGTAAGAAAATATATACTAATGAAAAGTAAATAAAAAAAAACTTTGTTCTGGTTTAAATGTATAAAGCAATTATAGTCATTTTGAAAGATATTTCTCAGATGCCGAATGGTAAGATATGTTTTCCGTTCCAAAAATCGTAGGTTCCATTTCGGCATGTCAAAAAATTAAGTTATTAAAATTTTCCAGCTACAGCACTGTATATATACATATAGTATTACCAGTAAACCATGTATAACGAAAAAGGTAACAACAAATATATCGGTAGCTCAGCCGGAGTTCCGGATAACTTAGTTAAAAAAAAAAAAGAGCTAAAAATATAAGGGAGGCTTCAAAATTATTCCACGGTACTGATGAGAGCAAAAAAAAAGCGCGCAACACTTTTTTTAATGGGGAAAAAATTAGGCATTAATAATCCTTATTATAAATCTCTGGATATTGAATGTAAAATAAGCAACTTAGAAGTCGCCAAGCAAGTTGAAAATAAAGCCAAATCAATATAGATGGTAGATGATAGGGATGTTACAGAAGACAAAAGCATCGTAACCCAAACAAATTGTGCAAAACTTTACTAATGAATACGTTGGAAAATTGCAAATGAACTGCAACGATTAAGGAAAAATGATGAATAAAGCAGAAAGTTAAAAGGTTCGAAATGAATATATTGTACTGCACTGAGAAAAAGGAAATTTGAGATTGGTTGAGAATTAAAAATTTGAAGATAAATGTAATTAAAAAATATATAAAAAATACGATTTTATCATAAGTGCAACAATACAATGTTCTAAATTGCTCACCGTTCAAAAGAACGGGCGTTCATTTTTTAAGTGAACGAACGGATCCGTTCATTTTAAGGATTCGTTCTTTTTGACCGGTTCGTCCATGAACGACACATCCCTAGAGAATACATTCAACATACAATTTGTTTGTATCAACTGTAAATTGATTATTTACGCTTATCAACTCACTCGGATTAAAATCTAAAGCATTTAAAAAAAGTGTTCTTTCAAAAACAACTCTTAGAAACTTCATTTCGTTGCTAATTATACCAGCATAGCAGTTTATTCACTTGTGTATCAACTGGACCCACCCACGTTGGGAATAACTGAAACCATTAAAAAAAATTCTGAAGATTTAAAAAAAACAAACACAAAATAGATATATATATGAAATAAATCATATAAACGAAGATGTTGAAATCATAATTTGACAGGAAAATAATAATAGTATTTCAGCAAATTTTATTACAGTATGTAAGATTTGTAGCAAAAATAGAAAACTCAAAAGGTAAACTTTGTGGTAATTAAACAGGGTTCAACATTAACAAGTAAGAATTAGAAAATGAAGAATGTTTAAGAAGTTATAACAGTTATATTAAATAAATAAATACTAACAGAGTAAGCTCAGAGGTAATAACTCTAATTCATAAAAACAAAGAAAGAAAATAACATTAAGGAGTAAAAATGAAAAAAAAAATTAACATTATAAAGAAATATTAAATACAAAATAAATAAGAAAATTCAAGAGAAAAATGGTAATAAATTAAAGCAAAGAAATAAAGTAATAACAATTGTTAAAAATAAATAAATAAAAAATATTAAAATAGTTATAACAGTAATCAAGAAATATTAAATAAATAAAAAATAAATAAGTACATTCATTGAAATATAAGGGTAATAAATGGAAAAAAAAAGAAAGAAATAAAAACAAGTAAAATGAATAAATAACGAGAAGTTCCGTCTAGAACTAGACGAGCCTACTTTCCCGTATACCCATACTACTTTCTAGTACCTGATCAATATTCTCAAAAATAGCTAAAATTGCAAATTTTTTCAAACATATTTTTTTTTTAATATTTTAAGCTGATTTCTAGGAATAAAATATTCCTTACTTTTCTTCAAAAAAACGAACAAATAAAATAGCAGCACCTTTTAAACAAAGCAGCTAATACACTTCTTTCCATTAAAAATTTTTTTAAACAGCTTTCAAAACGAAAAAATAATAAGTTCATTAAAATAAATACATCATATAAAAAAAAATCGTTTCTTTTTCCCCTGTTGCCGAAAATAATTTTTTAAACGAATTAATGCACTTACCAAAATAAAAAAAAAACAATAAAATGTCAACTTAAAGAAATAATTTTCATTGTCAAAAAAAAAAAAAAAAAAAAATCGTCTGCGCATATTTTTCGAGTTTATTCACCGAAAACTAAATACCTAAATTAAAACTTTAGCGTGAAAATAAAAACAAATCATATCAACAATAATTATTTCACAGTTAAAACCACAGCAGCGGAGTCGGAGTCGGAGTCAATCTCATTTTGGGATAAAAGTGTCGGAGTCGAATATCCAAGAATCGGAGTCAGTCATTTGTCCTCCGTGTATAAATGTTTGCCAAAGCTACAAAGTCAGAGTCGAAGTCGGGGAGTCGGAGTCCGATTAATTGTCGGGAACAGGAGTCAGAGTCGGTGTCAGGTCCCCCTAAATTCTCGGAGTCGGAGTCGGGAGTAGGTCGTCAAGAGCTATTTCCAACAAAGTTTGTTTGAAGTAAATCCGCCTTCAAGTACGGAATCTACATTGACTTTCAGTTTCCCCATAGGCGCTAATGTTAAGGGATTTGAACTGTTCAAAATTGAACGGAAAATTGTTCAAATCAAAAAGATATCTTATATACAAGTTTTTTATCAAAAGCTTTTTCCTACAAAGTTTGTTTGAAGCAAATTCGCCTCACAGTTCGGAATTGCTTTGAATTTCCCCGTAGGCGCTAATGTTAAGTTTTTTTGAACTGTTCAAAATTGAACAAAAAATAGTTCAAATCAAAAAGTGAAATATGGGAATGAGGTGTCCTCGCCGAGATCTTTCGAACAAAAAAAAGTTTGTTCGAATCGGACTATTCATTCAAAAGTTATTGGGGGGGGGGGGGGACAGACAGACAGACCGACAGACAGACAGACCGACAGACAGACCGACAGACATTTTTCCCCATCTCAATACCCTACTTTCCAATTTTTAATTTTTCAATATTTATTTAATTACTTTATTTATTTTTGACTTTTTTTTTGTTTTTCACGATATTTTTAAGATGCATTAAGCCTTCTTTCATGCTTTTTTCTTCTTTTTCTGACTTTTACTGGGAAAGTAGGCTAAAAATGATTTAAACAAAGAAATAAAATGTTAACATTAACAAGCAAAAATGAATAAACAAAAATGGTCAAAACAAAGAAATAAAATATTAACAAGTAATAAATTACTTTTAAATTAAAAAAAACCGCCTTCAAAAACTACCCAGGAACTAAAAAGCAAAAAATAACTGTACACATACATTTTATTTCCTACCCAAACATAGAAATGAAATTTATTTTACAATTTCAGTACAAAAATCAACTAAACTAAACACCGAATTATAAAATAAAACACTGATTTAAATTACTATACGATGAATTATTTTACATACCTAACTAATTATATACGATCTCTTAATTTTTAATAACCTTTTGAAGTCGGGGCCTCCTATAAACAACTACAAAACGTAACTGACAACTCACCGAATCCTGAATTAAACACTAATTTAACAATACGCGAAATTAGTCTTTAAAACTAAACCTACTCAGTTACGTTAGGTAGTAGTTTATAGGAGGCCCCGACTTCAAAAGGTTATTAAAAATTAAGAGATCGTATATAATTAGTTAGGTATTTAAAATAATTCATCGTATAGTAATTTAAATCAGTGTTTATTTTATAATTCGGTGTTTAGTTTAGTTGATTTTTGTACAGGAATTGTAAAATAAATTTCATTTCTATGTTTGGGTAGGAATTAGAATGTAAGTGTAATTAGTTATTTTTTGCTTTTTAGTTCCCTTGTAGTTTTTGAAGGCGGTTTTTTTTTCTTTAAAAGTTATTTATTTTTTGCTTTTTAGTGGTGTAAATAACACGGCGAGCGTCTCGGAGACTTCCGACGACTGTGAAGAAAGGCTTTTTCAAATGCGTAACTAATGTAAAAAAAAAAAAAAAAAAAATGTCTTCATCATTTGTTCAACTTTATCAAAGTTTGCTTTCCGAAAGCAAATGCACGAGTCACTAAAAAAAAAAAAAAAAAAAAAAAAAAAGAAAAGAAATCGCTTTAAGTTTAAATTTGTAAAATGGTAAATTTTAGAATTGTAATATTGTAAATTGTAATTTATGTTTCGCAATTAGTGTCACGTAACTCGTGATAAAAGTCGCATGTTTCTTCACATGGCCCCACTATAGATGAAAATTAAAAATTCCACTGGAATGAATTTTATGTTTGCTTCAGAGAATCCTTAATTCAAAATTTTCATTATCATTACTCTTAATAATATATATTTTTAATACTTTCTTTAACTATAGGTAGAGAAAGTATAAACCTTTGTTTTATGGCCTTTATTTATCAATGGGTTTTATATTTAATCGTTTGTGAGGGAAATTGCATGAAATTTATTGTTTTACACTTAACTTTTCCCTAAAGAACAAATAAGGTAAATCAAAGATATGGAACCTAAGTTAGACCACCCCTAAACAAAACCACCACTAAACAAAAAAAAAAAAAAAAAAAAGCATAAAAACCGGTTTATTAAGTGAGACGATATACAAAGTTAATAAAGGACAAATCGATTTAAATGTGAGTATGATATTTGAAGAGTTCTCTCAATTTCATCAAACCTGAACTTGATTAACATTAGACCGCCGAGGAACTATACTGTTTCAAACAAAAAAAGACTTTTCCTTATCGGTACAGGCAGGGGCGTGCACGGAAATTTTGGAGCCCATCACAAATGACTTTTCCGAGCCCCTCTCCATATTGTTTACCCCTATATTTCACCGTTAGTTACAAAAATATTCGGCCCCCTCCAGGATCGGGCCCGGGCCAACAGGTGTCCCTCCCCCCTCCCTGTGCACGCCCCTGGGTACAGGTGTCTTCGAGTATTTATGGAACATTGTACAAAGGAAAAACAAATCCGACGAGTTCAGAACCTGACCTTTTTTTGAAGCCTGCTAATTAATATAACCGTAATTCCAAATTGAACTGGCGGCATCGTGAAATAGTAAATCTAGAATATTGGTCAAACTTCAGAAATCATACACAGTTATAATGTATATTATTAAAGAATATAAATTAAATCGTTGCGGAGGGGTGTTCTGTATTCAATTCCCCCTCAATTGAGCATTAAATATATTTAAAAATTGGAATATTAAATAAAGAACTTTATATTTTAGTTCCTAAATAAAGTTATTTATTAGTAAATAAAATATTAAGGTAAATGATTCAACTATTAAAGTAGCAAAATATATTTAATTTACTGCTTTGCTACGCAGTAATAAATACATTAGTAACACCTATAATAAAAAATTACCTTGCGGCGCAGCGTTGAGAAAATTAATCATCCATATGCCGCGAGAATTAAATATCGTTCAAGAGAAAGCCAAAAGCTTTTAGGTGTGAAAATACACCGATCACAGCAACACCACGTGACCTATGACGTATGAAATTTAAAGTTTCTTGGATTTCTCCGAGACCCCTTATCAGATCCAGACCAAGTTACAATGGGACCATCTGGGAAGTATACCCTTCCAAACAAAAAAACATTTTTCAAATCGGTCCAGTAGTGTTGGAATAATTCGAAAACACACATAAAAAGCCGCAAGACGAAATCATAACCTCCTTTTTGAAGTCGGTTTAAAATGAATAAATAGAAAATGGTCAAAGCGAGAAATAAAATATGAACATTAGCAGGCAAAAATGAATAAACAGAAAACGGTCAAGACGAAGAAATAAAATATTAACATTAACAAGTAAACATGAAAAAAAATAAACAATAGTCACCGAGCTCTCAGCTATAAACCCTTCATCCCTGAGAAACAAAAGGGAAAATCCGTCATAAGCCGCAACTTCTTTCAGCACAAATGACATTGAATGCTTTTTATCTCTGCTCGCTTTATCTGCTTTCGTAGTCGCCCCATAAACATCCCCCGGAGATAAAAATCAAAATCCAATTTATTCCTTTTGCCGGTAGAACTCGGTAGGTGAAGGAAGTTATATTTCCGACGTCTTTTAAAATCCCTTTCTATTGCATTATTTCTATGGAAACGCTCATTTCGACCTTTGTCTGCCCTTTCTAGAGAGAGTGACGAAATGCGAGGGCTTAGTCGCAGTTAAGCACCGAATAATATTTGAGAGTCTGGAGCGGTCAACGGGTTTGGGGGAAGCGTTCTTCCCAGAGAATTTATTTCTTTCTCATGGAGGACGGAAAATCAGAATTCGGCAACTTCTGTTCTTCTAGATCAGAGGGTGGCCGCTAGGGTGTCCCAAAAGAAACGAAAGCCGACGTTTCAAGTCGCACACCCTCTAATATTTTTCCTTTTAGGCCAAAACAATTGTAAAAAAAGTTTCATATTATTTTAACAACGGCAACCCATGCCGACTTGCTCCCGAAAATGTAAACCAGCCCTGTTTACTACGCCGAAAAAACTATTTTTTTTTTTTTTGGAAGTTCGAAATTTCGTTTTAATAAAACGTTGCCCCTATAGCCCCACATGTACCACACAAATATTTATCCAAATTAAAAAATATTTAGGTGTCTATCAGGAAGCCTAAAATTTTTGATTTTCTTCAAAAAATGGATTTTTTTCGATTTTTCTTTTAAAAAATTACATATACATTTCAATAAAATATCAACTTCAAAAATAAATAGCGAACACATTTTCAAACCAACATTTGCAAATGAGTAATAAAAAAAATGCATTTTTAAAACAAAAAATTTAATTTAAACTTGAAAAAAATCCCTATTTTGAGTACTATGTGGGAGACTTAAATACTGTAATACATCAAAAGTCTCTATTTGGTGTTAATCACCGAGTTTACTGATTATATTTTTATTCTTAAAATATATCTTACTTTTGTAAAAATGTATAGAAAAAAAAACAATTTTTTGAAGAAAATTACAAATTTTAGGCCTCCTGCTAAACATCTAAATATTTTTTAATTTGGATAAATGTTTACATAAAACAGCAAAATAAAAGCAAGCTTTTCTCATGGTGTCTCTCAGGCCAAAAAGTTTGTTTCACACTCACAATTCTCCTTCCCCTCATTTATTTTATGTTTCATATCATTTACGTTACAGCTCCTCCAAAAACCGTTCTATCCCATTATGCGGCTAAAAGTATGTATAAATGCCGCGATTTCACGTTTTTTGTCCTCAAGTACTTTTTATGACGAGTACTATGTCAGGATAAATACATTCATAAAATATTTCAAATAATATGATGAAGTAAGGAAGTAAAAAGAAAGCATAAAAATACTTTTCAATATGAAAGCAAATGAAAAAAAAAAAAAAAAAGAAAAAAATTCTGAATCCAGAAGTTACATGAGCCCGGAGCACATTAAACAGTTTTAAACTAACGGAAGCTCCTTAAAATTAAATTTTGAGTTAATGTAAAGGGAAAAAAATGCAATTCAATTTCGATGTACGAACAGTTTTATATTTAAGAGGAAATCGAGAATATATTTTCACGAAAATGTAAAAAAAAAAATAATCGAATAACTTATCACCTTTGAGCAAATAAAACCAGATAAATGAATTTGAAAAGATCGATCTCAATAAAATGAGAAAATTCTGCGCGTAACTTTGTTAACAGTCGAATTATTTTTAAATTATCTATAATATAAAGCAAATGGTGTCAAAAAATTCAGCAGTTTAGAAATGTTATAATAGCAAAAATAAAAGTTTGCATTTTTTCTTGTTGTGAGGACAGAATAATCTAAACAAATATATTAAGGATGAAAAAACGCTTTTAAATTGATCACTTGAATCAAGGAAAGCCTACAAAATCTGGATTCTTTTCTTCGTTTAGAAATAGGGAAGTTGCAACTTATTTGCAACTCCAGAGCTCGAATACGCTACCTTGCGGTCATTTACAAAACTGCCGAAAAAACTGAAACATTGCGTTCCACGTGTTCATTTTGGGCAAAACAAAGTTTGTTATGTGCATTTTTTTTTATTTGCGTAATTCATAATTTGGAATGGTCATCAGCAACAGCATAACATCGAAAATATCTGATATAAACTGTGAGTACACATTTTATTTATCTTGTTCTGAGTGAATTTGAATGAATATCAGTTTTTCAATTCGATGAAAAAAAGCGGTGTTAACAACATTGACTGGACACCATGCTGAAAAATTACTGCTTTTTCTTAACCTAATTCCACATAAATGATTTAAATAACCTTGTTACTATAGCATCCAACTGAAATGAACAGTATGCAAATAAATTTTCTTGAAAATATTTATCGCAGAACAGATTGAAAAATCCAGAAAGAACGTTAAGAATTTGAACAATAAAAAATAAAAGCTTGGAACTTTTATCGCTAAAATATCGCGCCTGTCATTATCGGTTTAAGAGTTTCGCCAAAAATCTGTTTATAAGGTTATGGTTTTAGTATTGTGTGAAAGAATAATGTATCTTGACAAGATTTCGCATATCAGTTAATCATTTCCATGACGAATGAATTAAATGCATGATGATTTCTTTTGATATCCAATCATACAGTCATAGAAATATATTATCTAGAGTGAAATGTTACTCTTGGCAGTCTGTCACGTAAATGCACTATGTGACAAAAATATCAACAAATCCCGGAAATGTCACGAAACTGGACATAATATGTACTAATGTATAGAAAAAACAGTACAAAATGAAAATGCTGTTCGAAGCGAACCAAAAATTAATGAATACCGAATTAAACATCGTGAAAATGGCTGCTTCAGAACAACTTACGGTGTGTTCTGCATTAATTGTTTACTTTCGAAATACTTTTTGATTTCTCATCTCTTTCTACATGGGTCAGAATAACCAAAAGACTTTGAAAAATCTTTTCAAATGAATAAAGAACAAAAAAACATACATGCGAACAAAAATTTCTGTCATTTCCTAAGTTTAGAAGCAATTTATAATTATACATTACGGAGTGCTTTTGTTTTAGTTTTTTCATCCGCCATTAAGACAGTGACTGCAGCGTCCCCTATAGTTTGTTGGAGTTGCGAATTAAATGTTCATATTTTGACTATTGGATATTGTTAATTGACCCTCAAAACTAAAAAATTCACCATCGCCGAATTTTAAAACACCGTGACTGTTTTTTAATGAATTTTTAAAAATCCATGCGCAAAAGTGCGCTTTTCTGAAACGTCACGAGCTTACGTCACAGGGCACTAATGGGCAGCCTTCCGCCGAAGATATATATTTCTGATATTTTTATTTTTTAGAAATTCAATAATCCTTTTGAACACACTATGGACACCAGATTAGTGAAAGCACAATCTAATAATCTTCCTCAAGTAACATCAATGATGGTATTCGAATATTTCAGAGAGGATGAGAGGTTTAATGTTCCAGAAACGCGAGGAGTTAAATGTGAGGAGGTAAGCCTTTCGTTTCGTCTTCGAAGCGAACTGCACGTCCTTCGGCTCCTCCCGCGGCGGAAGAGCGCATGACGTCACTTCCTGTGCCATTTGACGTCACAATCGCTTGAACTTTAAAAATTAATTTGAAAAAAAAACTACTTATCGTATCGCAAAATTTTTTTTTTTCACCTATGATGCTCATACATGTTACTCTATCATATAAAAATAAAATTGAAAAATCGAAAACTTCCCTATTTTAAGTCCGTTATTCACTATTCCATGTTTCCTTAAAACATAGACTTGAAATTAATGTTAAGTAACTGTATAATTGCTATTATTCATTTTTACTTTTTTCTTATGTAATATATAGAGAAAAGAATTGAACTTGTGAAAGCCTTCGCGACGGATTTGCACGTTTTGAGTTCACTTTTGGAAAATGCCTGTCGGTCTGTCTGTGTGCATGTGACCGGGTTTTCTTTTTTTTTTTTTTTTTTTGTGGCAGCTCTAGAGCAAAAACTATTTCATATACTCATATATGTGTATAAAAAAAATTACACATCAATTTATGTAATTTGCAGAGCAATAAAATTGCTAGTAAAATTGTAAATTAATCAGTTATCTGCGGCGTGTGCCCTAAAATTTTCATTTAAACTTTGCATTTTGATAGTTATTGAAGCTCAAAGTCACGAACTTTGCGGACAATCTGTAAGAAGGTCTGTATGGTGCTTTAAATTTACATAAAGCTTTGTTTCATACTTTTATTTCATTACAAAAACATGGTAAGTTATTTGTTTAGCCATAGTTGCCGCTGTAACAACCTGCTCCAGTACCCTACCCTATAGGAGCCCCATAGAACAACAGGCGAATTTTAATCGTTCAAGAAATGAAAGCGTGTTTACGGCTTTTGTGACTTGTGCACTAAAGACAATCAAAAAGTCACGCATTTTTTTTTTAAATTTCCGTTACATAATTTCAAATATAATTTTTAAGTTAAGCGATTCGCAGTACATCCTTTGTATTATTTTTTCCGCATTTTATTTTAGCTTTGATTCATAAAATAAATAAAGTATTAACATTGGCTCCTTGCTAGGTGAAAAATATGTTTTTAGTTTTAGTGCAAAAGCAGAGGCTTTTTTTCTCCTTACGAAGACATCATGAAAAGAGTTGGATTACCTTGAAAAATGAGTTTTTTTTGGGGGGGGGGCGGGGGGGGGGGGTCGAAAGCAGCTGAAGAAAGATTTTAGTTAAAGACGAAACATTTCTGAAAACAAAACCATTTGTCCAAATAACGAACAAAAGCATCGAAAACGAAAAGGGTTTACTTACTTCGTTCTAAATGTTTGTTTTGAAAGGAAGTACTCGTATATTGGATTCTCTTCCCGAGAAAGAAAAGTTCCAATTCAAAGAATCTTAAAAAGGACCACGTGAGGATTTTTAAGTTAAACCCGAAGGATACTTTTCCCATCGCTTATCAGTCTCGTGAAGCAGAACATTATACTTGAAGTTACATCAAACATCATTTACCATACATTTTATTTATGAATTTTGATTTCAATTGCAAATTTCTGACATGTGGTTCGATGGCTTCTGGAAGTTTTTTTTTTCTGTGTGTATGAAAACATATTACGAATTATTAAAACCACATTCACGGTTATGTTTAATCCTATTTTCAGCCAAAAAAGGAAAAGTTC
Organism: Uloborus diversus; assembly: GCF_026930045.1. Classification (NCBI taxonomy): domain Eukaryota; kingdom Metazoa; phylum Arthropoda; class Arachnida; order Araneae; family Uloboridae; genus Uloborus; species Uloborus diversus. Next base: position 151,731,299 of record NC_072738.1, on the reverse strand, counting down.
ATTTGAGATAGCCAGAAGCAAAGAGATTTAAAGGATTGTCCGCAAATGAAGCTTTATTTAAAAGCCCGTAGTAAAAATTAAAAAGTCATTTGGTTCGCCAGTATATATATATATAATTTATGATGAATTTCTCGCCAATTTGCTATGTTTATCTGCTCACCCACGTTATAGATTTTCTCGAACACGTTATGATAACTTACTTGACCACGTTACGATAATTTACTCATCCATGTTATGATGATTTGCTTGGTAGAATGTTCTTAAAATTGAAATAGAAGAAGAACAAAATCGAATTTTCGAAAAATCGCTTCGAGGTGCTTACTCCTATGCTACGAATTAAATATGCTAAATTTCAGGAAAATCGGTAGAACGGTCTAGGCGCTATGCATGTAACAGACATCCGGACACACAGAGAGCCAGATATCCAGAGATCCAGACATAGACTTTCAGCTTTATTATTAGAAAAGGAAACCATTAAAAATTATGCAACTGAAAGTATTGTCCATCGCTAATCACTACTTTTCTGTATCTTTCAGGAAGCATTTGAATCCCACGTCAGAAAAAAAAAAAGATACGTCTTTTAAGGTATATTCAGTAAACTACCGCCCATTATCCAGGGCTAAAGCAGAAATAAGTGAAATACACCGCCAGCTTAGTCATTTCCAGCCGAGGACTGCACTGCCGTGCTAAGCACAGATGTGGTATCTGCACATTTTATCAAAATTGAGTTATTGTCACCAGGTGGTCATTAGTAATTTAATTTACCTAAATCGCAAGTTTTTTGGCGATTTGTGAACGCGAAATATTAAAAAAAGCTTTAAGAAAAAAAGTCGTAACTGCAAATTTGCTTAGTTTGCTAAGGCAATTTGAAAGTAAGTGACAAATACTAAGCCTTTAAAGTGGTATCTGCGCAGTTACCACTTTTTTCCTTAGTCATTTGTAGATACGACTTTTATACCTTAGTAAAGCAGCATATTTAATAATGTAGCAGTTTATTGCAACACAGAATATTAAAATTAGTTTACCGTTGAATAGTTGATAATAAAAACTAATAAAACTTTGCATAATTGTTAAAGTAAATATTCAGCTTTTTCTATTTAAATGGTTATTTAAAATGCAAATTCTAAAAATGAAATGCATGTAAAATATTCATATCTAATTCTTTCATGCAAAAAAAAAAAAAAAAACGCATTTCATTCTATGGCCAGTAATATTTTTTATTTAAGTATCGTCTGCTGCTAAAATTATCTTTATGCTCGGTAAAAATGAATCTAGAAAATAAAACATTATAAAAAAAAAAACACATTCTTTGAATAAAAAAACAGAAAATTGTTTTGGATTAGAGTTTTAACTGTCCGGAGTTTTGAAAATGTTATCTTTCAGAAGGTAGATTCTTCTGTTATATTTGTATTAACAAAATAAAGCGAAACAGCTAAGTCCAAAGAAAGCAGATGTTTTCAGTATTATTTAATGATACATTGAGCACGTTTTTCTAAGCTATTTTTGTCGTATCTGTGCAGATACCCCTAAAAATGCTTAGAAATTGACACTTACGGTGAAAATAGCTTAGTATATGAAAAGGTTTTGAAAAGAAAATTTGTCGTAACTGCATTTAGTAATTTTAAATTAAGATTTTTACAAAGATACTCTTTTACGGTTTTTAGATAAGTTATTTACGAAACAACTACCGCAAGTTGAGCATTTAATTAAGTCATAAATCAAAGAAACGAGTTGTAAAACTTTAATCATCAATTTCTCATTTTGAGCTCTACTGCAGATACCACATCTGTGCTTAGCACGGCAGTGCAGTTTCGTGCTTATTAGCACTCATCAGCCCGGCATAGGAAAGTGATTGAGCTGGAGATGGAAAAACCTCTTAAGGAAGCCAAGAATGCCAAACAAAATGGTAGCTAATATAGAATTAGCACAGACCAGACGAGTGATCGAAGCAATGGTTCGGTTCAACTGTTTGGCGCTCTTTGGCTTCCTTAAGAGGTTTTTCCATCTCCAGCTCAGTCACTTTCCTATGCCGGGCTGATGAGTGCTGATAAACACGAAACTGCAGTCCTCGGCTGGAAATGACTGAGCTGGCGGTGTATTTCACGTATTTCTGCTTTAGCCCTGGCTAAACGGCTGTAATTTACTGAATATACCATGCCTTGCTTCAATCTTCGAGTTGAACCATTGTTTCGGTCACTCGTCTAGTCAGTGCTAATTCTATATTAGCTAAAAGTTTGTTTCGCACTCTTGGCTTCCTTAAGAGGTTTTTCCATCTCCAGCTCAGTCACTTTCCTATGCCGGGCTGATGAGTGCTAATAAGCACGAAACTGCAGTCCTCGGCTGGAAATGACTGAACTGGCGGTGTCTTACGTCTTTTAAGGCTCTCCAAGAGTCGACCCAAAATGTTATTAAGGCATTCTAGCACCACTTTCATTTCTATACAAGTTAATTTGTCATTTAAACAAGAATATCACAGATTAGAGAAAAAAAAAACCCTACATAGACACAAATTTCATTTTCACATACAATTAGTTGCTTGAATCAAAAAATCACAATAAATCTTTATTTTCCCATTTTGAAGACAAATCACCGTTCTAAGCAAGTAGTTTTCAATTGCATTAAAATCAAATTAAGCTTAAAACTTACATATACGACATTTTGAATACATTCAAAAAAGCAAAACTTTCTATTCTCAGTGTACTCTTTCTGTATTTCATCGACTAGGGAATATTCTTTGCATTTATTCTGCCTTAGTTTGGAATACAACCAGTTAGAAGAATTCCTAAATGCGCAACTGAATAATACTTAATCGAATTCTCCAGTATTTATACAATAGGCGATTTTAGCATTTAATGAAATGCTCTAATAAAAGGCGTCTTACTTTATCCCTGAAGGAAGACCAAAAACATAAAGCGGCTATTCAACTCTAAACACCATCAGATATAAACTCTTCCAGACCATGCGAAAGATTCCTTTAATCATAGGATCTAAACTTTCTCGTTATCTTCAAGTGCTTCAAAAGAATGATGCTATTTTGGTTCAAATGAAATTTCTGCCAACTTCCACGAGAATTCAATTTCTGTACTCTCCAAATGAATAGCCCATTCAACTATAATTTGTATTACGATTTTGGTAATAGGTGGAAGTTTGCTACTTTTGCGTTAAAATCGTGCCTCTAGACTTTTTTTTTAATTTCTTTTTGTTCGGCTTATTTCGTGAAAGACAGTTCGATGCGATTATGTTTATCTTTTCGGTAATAATCAGTGCACTACCGTGCTAAGTAACTGCATCGGATCCGCAGTTTTTATCAAAATTGAGATATTGCCACCAAGTGGCTCTTTGTGGTACATTTTACCTGCATACAATGTTTTGTGGTCATTTTACTTCCTTTTACAAAAAAGGAAGCATTGTATTCGCGAAAAAAGTTTCACTCAAAAATCGGTCTTAATTTTCATTTTGCTCACCCCTAGATGAATGTTGAGTTTTTTTTCAACCCGACCAAACGTGGATATGTGCCTAGGAACGTACAGACACCCGAAATATCCATTTTGACGATCCCCGAGTTAATTACAACGAGTTTTCTCGTGACGTCTGTATGTACGTATGTATGTGTGTATGTATGTCGCATAACTCGAAAACGATATGTCCAAGAAAGTTGAAATTTGGTACGTAGACTCCTAGTGGGGTTTAGTTGTGCACCTTTCCTTTTGGTTGCATTCTGATGTTTCTAAGGGGGTCTTTTGCCCCTTTTTTGGGGGAAATCATTGTTAATTTCGATGCAAAATCAAGTGGTGTTATACTTTGGCGGATACTTGGCATTATATCGCCAGCCTTTTGGTCGCCAAGTTTTGTCGCCAACTTGGCGACAAATTTGGCGATTTTTTTTAAAAAATCTGATTTCAATTTGGCTATTGTTGGTGGTATTTAGAGAGTAAACTATTGAATCATATTAAGACTAACAATAATGAGAAAATGACATTAAATTGGAGAAAAAGGAAGTCATGTGATGCACACATCAGCTCTTTTAATGAGGAATGTTGTAAAAACATTTTTAAAAAGATGACATCTGGATTAAATGAAGGAGGCGTGAAACTTTAATTGGCATTTTCTCTTTTCGAACTTAGCTGCAGATACCACTTTTGCGCTTAACACGGCAGTAACCCTCCTTCGTAAAATAATATCTTCTTAACATCCAAGGAAAAAAGACGAGCTGCATTGTTTGCGTTCAAATGGGTCCAAAATTGAGTTAGCACATATAAAAAAAAAATGCTAGACTGGCAACGGGGATAATGTTACAGAATTTCAACGAAAAAGTACTCATGGTTTTTACAGTCAGGTTCTGGTAAAAAGATCACAGATCTTGGACAAACTCATTTCATGACGGTGGAAAAAGAAACATTTTTAGATTGGTCCAGTGCCAGCAATCGTTACCTGCAACTCCTGTCTCCATTTTAATAAATGGAATCGCTTAAACTTCAACCGATTGGAAGTTAACTTATCAGAGCCTGCCTGTTTTCCAAACATTATATCGGATACATTTGAGCGATTTTCCTTGATTTCTGACAAATGGCAGCATTGTATGGGTATTGATTTAATGCCACACATCTGTAGCATTATCTATGTAACACTTAAAGCGTGGAATCCATCATTTCATAGAATAACTAGATATTTCGTGAAAAAACTAGGCAAGTCAGTTTAAATACAGTAGACCTTCGTTTCACGCTGGGATTACGATCCGCAAAAATGCCGCGTAAATCAAAACCACGCAAATGAAGCCTTAATAACAGTGTTAAAATAGGGGTACGGTTCCATAAAACGAGCTGATGTGTGCATCACATGACTTCCTTTTACTCAATTTAATGTCATTTCCCCATTATTGGCAATTTTAACGTGATTTAATTGTTTACTCTCTAAATATCATCAACAATGACCAAATAGAAACCAAATTTAAAAAAAAAGAAAAAAAAATCGCCGAATTTGTCGCCAAGTTGGCGACAGAGCTTGCCGACCAAAAGACTGGCGATATATCGCCAAGTGTCCGACAAATTATAACATCACTTGAGTTTAAATCGAAATTAACAATTATTTCCCCCCAAAATGGGGAAAAATACCCCCTTAGGAGCATCCGAATGCAACCAAAAGGGAAGGCGCACAACTAGGCCCTTCTACGAGTCTTCGCACCAAATTTCAACTTTCTAGGACATGTCGTTTTTGAGTTATGCGAGACACATACGCACATACATACGTACATACAGACGTCACGAGAAAACTCGTTGTAATTAACTCGGGGGACGTCAAAATGGATATTTCGGGTGTCTGTAGGTTCATAGGCATATATCCACGTGTGGTCGGGTCGAAAAAAAAAACTCAACATTCATGCAGGGGTGAGAAAAATAAAAATTAAGGCCGATTTTTGAGTGAAATTTTTTTCGCGAATACAATACTTCCTTTTTTGTAAAAGGAAGTAAAAATACTTAACTCTAGGGATTGATAACGATGTCATAAATTTGATGGTATTTAATTTGAAACATGTGCACGTGCAGTGTGTATAAAGAAAAGAGGAATTAACTTTGTGTTTCTAAAACAGAGCTGGTTATGATAGTCTTTTGGCAGTCAATAATCATTTTTTTTCTGCAGTTCTTTATACAGAATTAACGCATTTATGATAATTCGCGTTACTTTCATGTAGTTGGATTCGAGGTTACAAGAAATTCCTTTTTATCCACGAATGAAGAAGTGAATTTCAGGATGAAAATTAAACAAGAGAAGCATTCAGCCTTAAACTTGAACTCTTAATCTTAGAGCAAAAAAACAAAATAAATAAATAAATAAATAAAAACTTCATAAGAATGTTAAAAAGTTACAAATTAAAATAATAAAAACAGATAGAAGTTTTGAGGTCATAAGGATTCCATACCTAAGCGTGGATAACTAGAATAACTAGAGATTAAAATGTGTGTAAAAATCTAGAAGTAAGAATTTTTTTTTAAATGAAAATTAATTAAGGGAATATTAGAAGCAAGTGGGATATCTGGAACTCTGGATCTTTCTCATGAAAACATTGGCAACTACAATTTAATTTCATCTTTTGTTCCATTTCTAGCTCTTGGTTGATTTTTACTATGCACAAGCTGACCATGTTTGCAAGGTCATCTCTCATTTCACTTTTACCACGCAACACATTGTCTTTATGCATTGATAAAAGAGTCCCTTTCAACCCCGAAACACGGTCCTGCAACTAATTCTGCTAAGCTTTGGGTTACAATTTTTCTTTTTTCCTTTTCAATCTTCACACGAAGATAAACGTTCAATATTTATGGAATAATTACTAAAACTAATAATGCGATCAATACAAAAATATAACACAGTTGCTAGTTGCAGTTGCTAGAGGCAACCGAAAAAATTTTATGACGAAGATCCAATTAAGAATACTCCAACTTGCTCTAAATTTCCTCTACATTCATAAACTAGCTGATGTGTGCATCACATGACTTCCTTTTACTCCAATTTAATGTGATTTTCTCATTATTGGCAGTTTTACCGTGATTCAATAGTTTACTCTCTAAATATCACCAACAGTGGCCAAATTAAAACCAGATTTTTAAAAAAAATTAAAAAGAAAAAATCGCCAAATTTGTCGCCAAGTTGGCGACAAAACTTGGTGATCAAAAGACTGACGATATATCGTTAAGTGTCCGCCAAATTATAACACCACTTGAGTTTACATCGAAATTAACAATGATTCCCCCCCCCCCCCAAAAGGGGCAAAAGACCCCCTTTGGAGCATTCGAATGCAACCAAAAAGGGAGGTGCACAACTAGACCCCACTAGGAGTCTAAATCAACTTTCTAAGTCAAATTTCAACTTTCTAGGACATTCCGTTCTTGAGTTATGCGACATACATACACACATACGCACATACTACGTACACGGACGTCACGAGAAAACTCGTTGTAATTAACTCGGGAATCGTCAAAATGGATATTTCGGGTGTCTGTACGTTCCTAGGCAAATATTCACGTGTGGTCGAGTTGGAAAATAAATTCAACATTCATTCGGGGGTGAGCAAATTGGAAATTAAGGCCGATTTTTGAGTGGAAATTTTTTCGCGAATACAATACTTCCTTTTTTGTAAAAGAAAGTAAAAAACTACATGCTACAAGTTTATTACATATATTTTCATAAAGCCATTCAATCTTAATTCTACAAATACCATTATACGAGAAACGCCATCAACTAGACCAGCGAATGTTTATCCCTAACCTAACGCATATTTCTAACCTATTCCCAGTATCATATACACCGCCCTGTTAAGATACATCGATTCGGGCGCAAACATTAATTTATCGATACAACTTGCGGCACTCATACCCGTCATGGTCAACAGCTGGCCATTACCTGTTCCAGCTTTACGAGCCCGGGAATCAACAAAGAGAATGGACTTAATCAGTTTGGAATAAGGAATTATGGGGGATTATGTGAACACCAATCATGGCGGATAGTAAAATGGCCATCTCCGAGAAATTTCTCGTTAAGACAATGGCGTTTTGGGAATAGTCTTTCGAAACAATAAGAAATTTATTAAATTGTACCAAAATATGAGAAAACGAGCTGATGTGAGCATCACATGACTTCATTTTACTCCAATTTAATGTCATTTCCCCATCATTGGCAATTTTAATGTGATTCAAGTGTTTACTCTCTAAATATCACCAGCAGTGGCCAAATTGAAACAGATAAAAAAACCGTTAAATTTGTCGCCAAGTTGACGACAAAACTTGGCGACCAAAATTGCGATCTATCGCCAAGCGTCCGCCAAACTATAACACCACTAGAGTTAACATCGAAATTAACAATGATTTCCCCCCAAAAAAGGGGCAAAAAAATATTTTAGAAACACCCGAATGCAACCAAACGGGGAAGTGTACAATTTGACCCCACTAGGAGTCTACGTACCAAATTTCAACTTTCTAGGACTTACCGTTCTTGAGTTATGTGACATACACACGCACATACATACGTACATACAGACGTCACGAAAAAATTCGTTGTAATTAACTCCGGAATCGCGTCATTACGGATATTTCGCGTGTCTATACGTTCTTAGGCACTTATCCACGCCTGGTCGAGTTGAAAAAAAAACTCAACATTCATTCGGGGGTGAGTAAAATGAAAATTAAGGTCGATTTTTGAGTGAAAATTTTTTCGCGAATACAATACTTCCTTTTTTGTAAAAGGAAATAAAAAAGGATGTTTTTGTCTCAATAAAAAATAGATATAATCTTAAAAAGGAATTTGGATTTTAAATCAAAGATGGAAAGAAAGCAATGTAAAAATATTTGTATGATGTGTCTATTTTGTGTTGTTGGTAGTAATTTACGTAACGCCCTGCATTTATTTATTGAAAACGACAAACATTAAATACAGTTCCAATTTCTTTGCAGCACTGTGTCCTCTCTTAGATCACTTGCTTACTCATATAATTTTCTAAATTTAGCTTTTTGATTCCGTCTAACGGTTAATACTTATCGTCTGCTGTATTTCTAAATTACAAATACTATTAAAAACGTTTTTGTGATCGTCTGCAATCAGCTCTTGTTCACCTACAATCCAGTGCGGCTGACTGGGCGTTTGTTTTATAATTTGCCATTCTGATAATATTTTCTGACAAACATTACCCCAAACATAAACCCTAGGTAGGCTAATTTTTTTTAACTGATTAACAAAAAATAATTAAATAAATAAATAACTTAAATAAATAAATAAATAAAAACAAAGAAAAAAATAATTGAAATCTTTTCTTTACTAATAATAAAGCTGAAAGTCTCTGTCCGGAGGATGTCTGGAACTCTGAGACACGTATAGCGCCTAGACCGTTTGCTCGATTTTCATGAAATTTGGCACAAAGTTAGTTTGTAGCATGGGGGTGTGCACCTCGAAGCGATTTTTCGAAAATTCGATGTGGTTCTTTTTCTATTACAATTTTAAGAACAAAAATATTATAAGATGGACGAGTAATTTATGAAATTATCATAACGTGGAACCCGTAACATGGGCACAAACCAATTGGCGATATACAAAATTATCATAACGTGGAACTGTAACATGGGTATAAGCCAATTGGCGATAAAATTCACACCATACATTATTTATTATACAGGCGAACCAAAAGACCTTTTAATTTTTCTATTACGGGCAAAGCCGTGCGGGTACCACTAGTAAATAATAAAAGTAAATAACTAATATAGTGAAAATAAATTAAAGCAGATAAAAAAGCATGAAATGTAAAAAAGAGAAAAATAGAAGTATAAATAAATGAATAAAAAATACAAAAAATAATAATAATATATCATTAAAAATACATATAACGAAATAAATAAGTAAATAACCTGAACAAAAAACGATGAAACTCTGTCTAATTAGTTCTTAATTTTTTAAGAAATTTAATGCGATTGTTGGTGCGTATAACTTGATAAATTGCTAAATAAATGGAAAAATGTCAACTCTATCAGAATGTGTTTAGAATGCCGAAATTTAAATTCATGCAAATGATAATTCAACGTTATTTCATATATAATATATATATATATATATATATATATATATATATATATATTATATTTTATATATGATAGTTTCCATGTTCAACGTTGTGGAACATGGAAAATAAGATGAAGGATTAAATAAGATGTAACAACGTTTAAATGCACTAATATTGCAGAATTACTGCAGACATGATGATGTATATTCATCCATAAGCTTCCTTCATTGAATTGAAAAAGACGCTGTTTGCAACGTCGAAACACTTGCCTGCAGTAATGAGGTTGTTTCCTTCAGTCAAAAGTAGTACTTTTTGTCACTGAAATTGATAGAATAAGCAAAAAAAAAAAAAAATAATAACATGGACTCAGAAAATACTTTCATATTTCCAACAGTTATCTTTTAATTAATTTTTTTGAATGTCCGATTCTTCAAACAAAGTCTTTATGACGTCACAAATGATGCACTATGGCGCATCTTTCTTCCACATTTCCACGTTATCATAATCAAGAAGCGAATTGCAATTGCGCTCTACGCTTGCTATCAACCCTATCGTTGCCAATACACGTGAGTAAAGATGCGAATTAAATATTTTGGACCGTGAATGGCAACACTGAATGGCATTTCATCATTTGTGATGTCATCGGCCGAAGCGTTAAACGATAAAAGAGTACCGATTTAAGTAATTTTTTTAAAATATTAAACTTAAAGAAATTATTTAAAAAATGGTCAGATTCTATGTTTTTAAGCATACTCTTTCAGAAAAAAATACTTTTAAAATTTTGGAAACGGCCCCATTCCGCAATTTTCGGAGGATAACATTTAAAATGCAACAAATACGTTTTTAAAACTAACGAATTGTAATAATAGCTTTCGAAGAAGGTGGTTTTTTTTTCCCAACAAAGAAAATGGTATTCCAAGATGTCCAACCATATATTTTCTTACGCTAGAGTTACGGAACATTGATTCATTACCTGATGCCATTAGAGGAACAAATTTACGAGCAGATAGCGGAAAGCAATCATAATCTCGCCTGTTCCCTCGACACCAGAGTGTTTCCGAGGGCCCCATTTGCAATCGCCCTGATGGAGCAGCTCTTTGAGGAGCGTCAACAGAGGGACTCGCTGATTGGATAAAACATCCCCTGAGTTTCACGTGCAACCGATCTCATCTTCTGACATGATGACATCCGACATCACTTTGCAGAAAAGGATACTTTAAAGGTAGTTAACGTTTCAACAGCTCGACTATACTACGGTGATAATTAAGAGGGTAATAAGTATGGTACGTGGATTTCGCGCATTCGTAAGCTTTGTTAATACTATTCAAGTTTATTGTTGTTACTTGCAAAATTGTGGAGTTTGAGGGAAATTCGGAGTTTTAGAGCCTTCAACTCCGACTCTGACTCCGTAGTTCTTGCAGAATTGCGGAACTCCGACTCTTGGAATTTCAAACCCTTCGACTCCCCTGATTCCAACTACGACTTCACGCCGAAATCGGTGTGGCTCCACGACTCCGACTCTGACTCCCCAGCACAGAAAGAGTTGCGGACTCGAAAGGAAAAGGACCAACTCTAACTCCTAAATTTTAAATCCTCTGACTCCCGACTTCAACTCCTCCGACTCTACGACTTCGACTCTGGCATGAAAATACCCCCTCATATTTTTAACAAGAGAGATAAAAAAAAGGCGGAGTGAAATATACGGAAACAGTAAAGATCACAATAGTGATCAATTCCATTAAAAAAAAAAAATTTTTTTTGAATTTTGACATCTTGAATTCAAATTATGTTTTTCGCAATCACGAGTGTGTGTATGTAGGCGTGTGTGTTTGTGCGTGGGGGTATGTGTGTTTGTGTGTGGGGGTATGTGTGTTTGTGTGTAGGGGGTATGTGTGTGTAGGCATATGTGTTTGTGTCTGTGTGCAGGCATGAATGTGTGGGTAGTTGTGTGTATGTGTGTGTATGTGTCTATATGTATGCATGTGTATGTGTGCGTGTGTGTGTGTGTGTAGTAGTGTATGCATGCGCGTGTGTGTAGGACATGGATGCAACCTGGAGACGGCTTTCGCTATAGGAGCAGCATCGTGAGGAGCCGGTCGACGGTGATGGTGCGGAGGGTGGCGGTGAGAAAATAAAATGATAGCACATCAAAACAGTCAAGTGAGAACAAGAAGCAATAGTGATTGCTCAAAAAAAAGCTAATTTTTCCATGAGAGTGAGATTTAAGATAGGAGGACAAAAAAAGCACTGTACTGTTTTGATTTTTAACCATTAGAATGTTTAACATTTTAAATTAAAAAATAATAAAAGCATTCAGACTTTTTTTTTCTTTTTAAATTACAATCGCTTCCTTTCCTCCTTCATTTTCCCCCGACACTAAAGCTTCATTCAAAATACAAAGAGTGAAAGTACGCATTACTGCATTCTTGAGACGTATTTTCGATTTTCAGTGCGTGAACTATTCCTGCAGGAGAGTCAGTTGTGGATCCAGAAGGAGAAGGGGGGGGGGAGGGAGGGAGAGTCATGGAGATCATGACCCTACTTAAGAGACCAAATTTAGCCCAAAACTGCATTTTGAAGACTTTTATTTCGAGAATTTTGCCCCCAGACCATCTATCTGTGGCCGGATATTGCACGTGCCGCGGCCAGGGGCCTACAAAAATTTTTAAATTTTAAGAGCCAAAAAAAAAAAAAAAAAAAAAAATTCAGTTACCAGAAAAATTAGTTTTGAGAGTTCATAGTAAAATTTTACGTAACATGGATTCTGAAAAATTATTGTTCTGAAAGAACAAGTCGCCCAGACCCTCTTCATTGAGCTCTACAAATCTATTAATGCTCTGTGTGTGTGGCTCTAATGAACTTCACACAGAAAAAAAAAGGAACATAAAAAAAGACCTACGGATTCAATTTATGGATATTAGTCAATTTAAAGTCAAATACACTTCTAGGAGTTCTATCTCAGTCTTACTAAAGTTAGCAAGTTTTTATTTTATTAGCAGCTTCTCTGGTACATTTAATGCAAATTACTCCTTTATTAAAAATTACATTTCATGTAATTCATCAAAGAGCTGTGCAATTGCTTTTTTTTTCTTTTTTGGCATTATTGTTCATTAATCTTTTTTCTGACCCGTATTGTCTCCTCCATCTGTTTTAATTCTAATCTGAGAGTTATTAAGGATAATTTCGAGCCACTTCGCACCAATTTATATTTTTTAGTATATTTTACTTCAAAAGAAACTATAGAAGGCCAAATTCTGAACTCTATTGGAAAGATTCAAATATTAGTTTTATACTTCTTATTTTTTTCGCAAAATAAGTTGGCAACACTTTGCAGAGCTCAGTGTATAATCCAATCATCCTGAAGCTACAACTTGGAAGCTATTCTTAAATGCTGATTTGTTGAAACCTCGCGCTCTCCATCGTTGCATTCTATGCAATAAAATAAATGATAGAATTCTTGTTATGCGACAAAATAAATATGAAGAGTTTTGAAACATTTAGAAGTTTTGATTTTCTGATTAAGATCTGCACTTTTTTTTTTTTTTTTTTGAACCGAAATAACTTAGTTTACATCGCATTTTTCTGATGGTATAAAGTTACCTGCGCGACAGAATAACTTTGAATCGGGTTTAAAATTCATTTCTAATGGTTTTTTTAAACTATCACTATTTAATTTAAGACTACTTGACAATACTTTAAGAGTTTCTCTTCCATATTATGACGATACTATATACAGTGAGAAGCAAAGGAATGTAAGCGCCAAAATTGAAAATTTGCAGATAACCAGTACAAATGGTAAGTGAACCTCTCCTCTGTCTTTGAGGCAAGAGACAGTAGGGGAGACCGGGGCAAGATGACGAAAGTCTTACTTTTTGCATTTTCCTCTAGGAAACAGCATCAACTGGATACTACTGGCTCTTCTATCGGCTGGTCGTTCCGCAATAGTATAAAGACACTGAAATTATCATATTTGTGTTAGTTCTGAAGCTCTGATTGTTTACCGCTGCTACGTTATAACTTTCATGCATGTGTAAATAAGCTCTGCTAAAGATACAGGAATGATAGATTGTTTTCTCTCTCTCTTTAGTATTTATAAGTAACTTAGTTTATATACTGCTTATAACCATGAATAAACGTCAATTAATATCCTTCCTTTATGGCAATGAAGACGAATCCCTTCCAACAGGCAGTCCGGGGCACGATTACGGGCCGAATCACGGGGCAAGATAACAATACTTCTTCTTTACATGTCCTGCTTATAAAGAGGAATATTTTGACCCCTTAACGGAAGAATGGTTCTAGTGCTGCAATACCAGAAGTGGTGGCGTGAGCATTCATTTCGCTTAATTTAATGCTTTGTGAGTTATAAAAACACAGTAAAAATTTGTTAAAATATGTAATATTCAAAAAATAAATTGTGTTCAACCTTTTTCAGTGTTGTCATCTTGCCCCGAGGCCAAAATCATCTTGCCCCAGTACTGGGGTAAGATGACGATTTGTTAAGGTTATGAAAAAATAAATATATCCTTCATTTATTTCATTTGAAAAATTAATTGGTACTATATTTAATTTCACAAAGAACCACTCTAACAGCTTATGTAAAGGACATTTTTCTATCCTTAAAAATAAATTAATAGACAACAAAAATTGTTAGCATAGTCATCCTGCCCCGGTCTCCCCTAGTAGTTTTAAAAGAGTGGAAAATTTTGTCTGTTTTAAATCATCCACGAAAAATCAAAACTCATCCGCGTAAAACAAAATAAGGACTCCAAATCTTAAACCGTGTATAATCAAATCAAGGTAAAGTAAATCGGCGTAAAATGAGGATCTACTGTCCTAGATAAATTCGATGAAAACTACAAAAAGAAAAAAAAATTTGAATTTTGACATCTTGAATTCAAATTATGTTTTTCGCAATCACGAGTGTGTGTATGTAGGCGTGTGTGTTAATGTGTGGGGGTATGTGTTTGTGTGTAGGGGTTATGTGTATGTGTGTGTAGGCATGTGTGTTTGTGTCTGTGTGCTGGCATAAGTGTGTGGGTAGTTGTGTGTATGAATGTGTGTGTGGGGGGGTATGTGTATGTGGGCGTATGTGTTTGTGTCTGTGTGCAGGCATGAATGTGTGGGTAGTTGTGTGTATGTGTGTGTGTATGTTTTTGTGTGTGTATGTGTGGGTGTCTGTAAGTATGCGTGTGTGTATGTGTTTGTATGTGTGTATGGGTTTGTGTATGTGTGTATGTGTGTGTGTAGTTGTGTATGTATGCGCGTGTGTGTAGGACATGGATGCAACCTGGCGACGGGTTTCGCTATAGGAGCAGCATCGTGAGGTGATGGTGCGGAGGGTAGAGGTGGGAAAAATCAAAGGAACGTCAAAAACAGTCAAATGAGAACAATAAGCAATCGTGATTGCTTAAAAAAGTTTTTGCCTTTTTGTTTCATTCTTATTAATGCTCCTTACTAAATGTCATTCCAAAAGAATCACACACGTTTTTGCCGAAGGAGACTTAGGGACTGTCCACAAACAAAGACAGTTTTTTTTCAATGTTTTCAACCCCTCTCCTTTTCCTTTGTCACGTGTCACGCTGTTTTTCTTAAGCATATTCTCATGACAAAGTATTTGATATCATACTTCTTGCTACCCCTCCTTCTTCCTTGTCACAAATTATCACAATTTCGAGACCCTCCTCCCTTTTGAGGCGTGATACAATTTCTAGACAACCCCTCATAATTAGAAACAGAACGTTTATAAAGAAAATAGTAATTGTATGTTTATCCATTAAAAAATCTCTATGTACCCTAAAATGGCGCTTACCACTACATCCTTCAATTATTACCAAAGTTTGAAACGAATAATAAAATTAATTAAATCAGGTAAGAGGCAACTAGAAAATTTTACAATAGTATTTTTATTAGTTACATTTAAATAATACATTAGGTATTTTGAGTTAAGTTCTCGATTTTATAATCACAAAATATATACAACTGAGCCAGTTCATTGCAGATGCTTTCCAATTCTAATTCGCTATTTCCCTTTGAACCCATGCAGATAGAATGCTGAGAATGAAAAGCGATTTTGGTTCTTGCATTAAATACTGCACGCATTTAAAATTTTGACAAACAAGTATTTGAATAATCAAGTTCTCCGAAAAGTTTTGATCTCCTGCTGAGAGAAATATACAAATTTCTGCAAGTTAAAGCTAACGCGTCGGGTTATTATCAAAGCTATAGCAATGAAAATATTTTCAGAGAGCGATATTAGAAACTCGCCATTTTTTTTTCTTTTCCACGTTTGTTCTATTCTTTGATGTTTGCATCGCTCTTTAAAATGTGCCTTTTCTTTCAACTCAAAATATTTGCTGGTTTCTTGAAAAGTTTTTTACTTGCATGTTCCTTAAAGACAGTTGGCAACAATTCTTGAGCGCGTGAACGAACAAAACTCGGGTTAACAAAGAAAGGATTAAAGATTTAAAAACTGGCATTCTTTTTTAAGCTGAAAACGTTCAACAAAAAGGGAAGGAATGTGGATGAAAAATAGTGGAAAGGTTCATGTATAAAGAAAATAACTGAGACGCGGAGCATTCATCATTCCAACTTTACTTCTTTCTCAATGGTTAACATGAAAGTCTGGTATTTCGCCATTTTGCTGAATCACTTCAAAGGTGAAGCATTTTATTGTGTACTAGTGGTACCCACACGGCTTTGCCCGTATCAGAAAAATTAAAAGGTCTTTTGGTTCGCCTGTATATTTACAAATAATGTATGGTGAATTTTCTCGCCAATTGGCTTGTGCCCATGTTACGGTTCCACGTTATGATAATTTCGTAAATTACTCGTCCATCTTATGATATTTTTGTTCTTAAAACTAGAATTGAAAAAGAACCACATTGAATTTTCGAAAAATCGCTTCGAGGTGCACATCCCCATGCTACAATCTAACTTTGTGTCAAATTTCATGAAAATCGGCCGACCGGTCTAGGCGCTATGCGCGTCACAGAGATCTTGACAGACAGACAGAGAGACTTTCAGCTTTATTATTAGTAAAGATTTAACACCATCTAAATAACAAAATAAGAAGCAGTACTAAATAATACTTATTAATATGGAGGCTCCTTAATACTTTGCCAAAACAGCAAAAAAAAAAAAAACAAAAAAACAAAAAAAAAAAAAAAAAAAACAAATAGGTTCCATTTCTCGTAACTTATTTTTCCAGTCAAATTTTTACTATTATCCCAATTACTACACGGTGGATCAGTTAAAAAAAAATTAATTTGAATTTTGACATCTTGAATTCAAATTATGTTTTTCGCAATCACGAGTGTGTGTATGTAGGCGTGTGTGTTTGTGTGTGGGGAGTATGTGTATGTGTGTGTGTAGGCATGTGTGTTTGTGTCTGTGTGCTGGCATAATTGTGTGGGTAGTTGTGTATATGAATGTGTGTGTGGGGGGGGGTATGTGTATGTGTGTGTAGGCATATGTGTTTGTGTCTGTGTGCAGGCATGAATGTGTGGGTAGTTGTGTGTATGTGTGTGTAGGTGTATATATGTGTATGTGTTTGTTTGTGTGTGTGTGTGTGTGTGTAGTTGTGTATGTATGCGCGTGTGTGTAGGACATGGATGCAACCTGGAGGCGATTTTCGCTAGAGGAGCAGCATCGTGAGGACCCGGTCGACGGTGATGCTGCAGAGGATGGCGGTGGGAAAATAAAATCAAAGGACATCAAAACAGTCAAGTGAGAACAATAAGCAATCGTGATTACTCAAAAAAGAGACTAGAATGTATCTTTAAAAAACATTTTTACAATGCTGCAAGCACCCTAAGTTAAAATCAAGTTTCTTCTTTGCTTGATTGTATAGATTAATATTTTTCTTGCATAGTTAAAATTTGTACCCAGCATGTGGCGTCATTACCATTCAATGGTTTTGGCAAGCTTTCATGACCACTAGGTGACCCACTGGCTGCACAAATAGCTTTCGGTTTTAGTAACAACCATCATAACTTGGTTAATCTTCTTCTTCTTTGCTAATAATAAAGCTGAAGTTCTCTCTGTTCGGAGGATGTCTGTAGGATGTCTGTGACGCGCATAGCGCCTAGACCGTTCGGCCGAATTTCATGAAATTTGGCAAAGTTGGTTTGTAGCATGGGGGTGTGCACTTCAAAGCGATTTTTCGAAAATTCGATGTGGTTCTTTTTCTATTCCAATTTTAAGAACAAAATTCTCATAAGATGGACGAGTAAATTACGAAATTATCATAACGTGGAACCGTAACATGGGTACAAGTCAATTGGCAAGAAAATTCACCATACACATTATTTGTAAATATACAGGCGAACCAAAAGACCTTTTAATCTTTTAATTTTTCTATTTTGGGCAAAGCCGTGCGGGTACAACTAGTTACTAATAATAAAGCTCAAAGTCTCTCTGTCTGTCAGGATCTCTGTGACGCGCATAGCGCCTAGACCATTCGGCCCATTTTCGTGAAATTTGGCATAAAGTTAGTTTGTAGCATGGAGGTGTGCACCTTGAAGCGATTTTTCAAAAATTCGATGTTGTTCTTTTTCTATTCCAATTTTAAGAACAAAATTCTCATAAGATGGACGAGTAAATAACGAAATTATCATAACGTGGAACCGTAACATGGGACCAAGCAAATTGGCGAGAAAATTCACCAAACATTATTTGTAAATGTACAGGCGAACCAAAAGACCATTTAATTTTCTATTACGGGCAAAACCGTGCGGGTACCACTAGTAATATACATATTTTGTGAGTACAAGTTTCTATGCATCCTAATTAGCTGCATTTAACATCAAAGTAAAGGGTGTTTTTTTAGAGGTATAGAACTTTAAGTCGGGAAAGCTGTTTGATCTGTGGGTCATTTTGATAGTTGTCACTTGTTTTATGTTTAGTTTGGTTTGCCATTTCATCATGAATAGACAACAGGACGGTGTAACACGCCACACAGCGCGTGTCACAATTGAGCTATTGAAAGAAACTTTCGGTGAAAGAATAAATTCGCTTAATGGACCCGTGAATTGGCCTACGAGATCATGCGATTTAACTACGCTGGACTTTTTTGTGGGGCTGTGTGAAATCTCGGGTCTACACCGATAAGCCACAGACGATTGACGCCTTGGACAAGAACATTCGCCACATATCACTCACATACGGTCCCCATTGCTGCAAAAAGTGATAGAAAATTGGACTTCCCGATTAGACGTTCTCCAAGTCAGCCGAAGTGGCCATATACTAGAAATCATATTCAAATAAAATTGGCAAAGAATCATCTTTCGAATAAAGCCAAATTCATGGCGATTTATAACATTTAACGGTGTTTCATTTGAACCTAAAGCTCTATACCTCTAAAAAACACCCTTTGAATAGAATTTTTTCTTTTCTATTTCTTTTTGAGCAATCTAGATTGCTTATTGCTTTCATTTGACTTTTTTTGGCGTCCTATCATTTTATTTTCCCACCGCCACCCTCCGCACCATCACCGTCGATCGACTCCTCACGACGTGCTCCTATAGCGAAAGCCGTCTCCAGGTTGCATCCATGTCCTACACACACGCGCATACATACACTACTACACACGCACACACATACACACAAACACACACACACATACACCTACACACAAACACACACATACACCTACACACATTCACCTACACACACATACACAAACACATACACACCCAAACACATACAGACACGCATACATACAGACACCTACACATACACACATACATACAGACACCTACACATACACACATACATACAGACACCTACACATACACACACACAAAAACATACATACACACATACACACAACTACCCACACATTCATGCCTGCACACAGACACATATACCTACACACACATACACATACCCCCTCCACACACATTCATACACACAACTACCCACACACTTATGCCAGCACACAGACACAAACACACATGCCTACACACACATACCCCCTACACACAAACACACATACCCCCCACGCACAAACACACACGCCTAAATACACACACTCTTGATTGCGAAAAACATAATTTGAATTCAAGTTGTCAATATTCAAGTTAATTTTTTCTTTTCTTTCTTTTTTTTTTCGACGGTTCAAAATTGAACAAAAAAAAAAATAAAAGCAAATAATTGCAGTATTAAAATAAGATGTACTAGTCGAGACCTTTCTGACCGAAAAAAATTGCGCAATTTGGTTTTTCTATTAAGTAAACTTTTGTTCCAAACACGTTAAACTTTAAAGAAGGTTGCTATATTCTATGTCTTGTCAGGTAAAGTACGATAAAATCCAGAGCAAAAGTTATTAAATCTGGATGTTAAAGATAGATTGAGGATAGAATGATACTAAGTGCACTATTTATAATGTTTTAGATGCTTAATTTTTCGAAAGTTAATTTTTTAAGTTGCAGATGTTTTCTTCAGTAAGTTTAATCGAAACGCATTAGAAAAATGAGCTGATGAGTATTTTTTAGTACAACTTATTTTGATTTAAAGTGATAAATTTAACAAAGTGTTAATTAATCCATTGATTAATGCATCAAAATTTAAGAAAACTGAGAACATAATGACACTTTTTGTCAAATTCCCAATTCAACCCTCAATACCAATAAAAAATGAAGATGTGTTACTAATTTTGCAGTTTAACAAAACTACATATCTTGTCTTCCTAAAAATACCAAATGGCATCCCTTGTGCAAAGTTGAATAAGTGAAACATTTGAGAAGCAAAATAACACGTTTCAGGATAACTGCCAGAAAAATTGTTTGAAGCGTCCAAAATTAAATTGGGGTCTTGATCAGTAGTTTCATTTTGTTATCCCAATCACCCTTTATTGTGATCATCAAAAATTGACTGGCAACAATGGGGTTGTTTCCTTCAGTCAAAGTAGTATTAATTTTACTGATATAGTCAAGTCAGTAGTACTTTTAGTCACTGAAATTAATAGAATAAGCAAAAAAAACTTGGACCCAGAAAATTCTTTCATTTTCCCAACAGTTATTTTTTAATTAATTTTTTAAACTGTCCGATTTTTCAAACAAGGCGTGGGCTTGATGACGTCACAAATGATGCTCTTTGGCGCACTTTTGTACAGCGTTTCCACGTTATAATAATCGAGAAGCGAATTACAGTTGCGCTCTATGGTTGCTATCAACCCTATCGTTGCCAATGCACGTGAGTAAAGATGCGAAATATAATATTTTGCTCTGCGAATGGCGACACAGAATGGCATTTCATCATTTCTGATGTCATCGGCGAGAAATGTAAATAATGAAAGCGCACCGATTTAAGTATTTTTTTAAAAATATTAAACTTAAACAAATTATTTAAAAATAGTTAGATCCTATGTTTTTAAGCATGTTCTTTCAGAAAAAAAATACTTTTCAAATTTTGGAAACGACCCCATTAAACGTTCAGCTCCACGGGTAACGCACGCTGAGCAGAACTATATAACTTACAGGGGATAAATTCCTTGCAGTTATATTGATATGTTGATGAAATCTTGTAGAGTTTTTCACAGTTCTCTTGGTTTTTCTCTTACTCAATATGGAAGCTTGGCCATAGGGTAACGGTCCCAGTAATTGACACTTTAAGAGTTTGTCCTTAAACTTACCTTTGTTTTCATTACTTAGAAAAACAATATTCACTTGCAAATATTTTAGTACATATTAAAGAATGCACATCTGTGCATCTATTTAGTTCACTAAAATCAAAAATATTTGATAGATACTTTTCATAAAAATACTAGCTGTACCCGACGCGCGTTGCTACGCCAACAAAAAAATACATCATTATACTGATTTTCATGACAATCGGTTGAACGGGGCAGAAGTTGCTTCTCTGCAGTGCCACCTGGTGGCGAGTGGCTTCAATGAGCATATTATGCACCCTCTCCGTGGAAAAATACATAGATATAGCAATTTTCATAATAATCGGTCCAGGTATCAAGTGAAGCCGTGACTATACTCAAATTTTGTACTCACGCAGTTTGCAAGATCAATCAATCGCTAAAAATATCAAACAGAAAAATTTTTAAATCCCCCCGTTGCATGAAAAGCCATAAAACAATAAAGAAAGAATTTATTTGCTCAAACTCAAGAAAAATGGCAACAGCTAACTTCTTATCAATGAGATCTTTCACGCGAATTAATTTCTGCAGCCGATAATTTTATTCGTATTTATCCAATGGATTGTGACTTAAATTGGAATAAAAAAGGAACTATCGATCGGATTTTTTTCGAACTGGTCTATAAACATTCCCAGTACCAAAAATAACAAACGGTGAAAGTTTCAGCCAAATCTGCTGGGTAGTTTTTGAGTTCATGGATGACATACAGACAAACATTCATTTTTATATATATAGATATGTTTAAAAAGTTACCGAAATCACCAGTAATTGGCACCTGGTACCTCAGTGTATGATACCTTGTGATCCAGTAATTGGCACACGTTAATAAAACTGGAAAATCACTTTATTTTTCGATTTAGATTACATACAAATTATAGATTGAAGAAGGGGCAGAAAGAAAAAGGAACATTGACCCATGATTCTAAGGGACTATAAAAAATGAACAGATCCTCTACAGTCACAATATCTGACTGATGGCCAAACGTATTTGTTTTTTATTGCTTCTCTTAAAAGTTTAAAAGTGTTCTGTAGAATTCAAATCAATAGTAGAACCAATATAATATAGTTGCTGCAAAAGTATCAGAAATCAAACTAGTGACACATTGCACAACATATTAGTGTTTATAGGCACACGTGCCAATTACTGATGGAGACTAGCAAAACTGAAGCATCAACTAATGCTATCCATCATTATTTCAAAAATCCAAAAAGGGACAAAAATGTATTTCTACCCACTCAAAAGTAAAACCTTTCAACTGAACAAAACTTTTGACAACGAAATTTTAAAATGTATTTTAAGTCAGATTTTAAAGGATTGATGCGCATGCTTCCCTTAAGCCAAAAAAGAAGCTTTTGCAACGAAAATGGCTGATTTGACACAAGCCACCATTGTTTCTCTTTCCTATGCACTGCTCCCATTTAGTAACATGAATTGAAGTTATAATCTTTAAAGTAAATGTATATTCAGTTGGTATATAGTCTTGTACTTTTAAAAGATTGGATACAAATCTTATTTTAGGACATTTTTGTTGGAAGTGCCAGTCACTGGTGACCTGTCAATTACTGAGGGTGTTACCCTACTTTTAGTAGTCAGGGTGTCGTCAAGACGCTTTGAGCTACACTTTTACAATGCGAGACAATCAATTCATGTTCTTCGGTCAGAGAAAAAAAAATGTCCAGACCTTCTCAATTATTTTCTAAGTCTTTCGCTTTTCCTTTTTCTTTCCTCCCTTAATCAGACGGTCAAATGTTTGTATCCTGTTAAAGTTTTTCAGTTTCTGCTGTAAACATTTGTTTTTTCTATAAAATTGTTCCTGTGTTCTTCTTTCTGAAACTCTCAAAAGGGTATAATTGCAAAGTGAATGCAAGAAAAAGTCATTACTAATTTTCAAAGTACTCTGAATTTCAAGAAATAAAAAACACAACTAATTGCATTGGACAAACTGAAAAGAATACAGATGACGCTTTAAATCGTTAACAAGCACGGGGAATTAAACGAAATTTCGTTTTTTCTTTACCTGAATGAAGATTGTATTCATTGAGATTTAATAGAAACATTCTTTATGGTTTTTGTTACTTTGTAAAAAAAAAGAGACGATCGATTAAAATCTCTTCTTGAGTTTTTTTTTTTTGCAGACGACAGTAAATGCGTGGATACTTAGATGTTTTTCAACATTTAAATAATTGTTTCAGATCCGTGAAGGTTTGAATTTTTAATAATCAATTATATTAAAGATATTTTCAAGTTACGTTTGATGTAATCTGTGCATCTGGTCGTCTTGTCTTCTTTGTTTTTACTAATAATAAAGCTGAATGTCGCTCTGTCTGTCCGGATCTTTGCTGTCAGGATCTCTGTCTGTCAGGATCTCTGTGACGTGCATAGCGCCTAGACCGTTCGGCCGATTTTCATGAAATTTGGCACAAAGTTAGTTTAGCATGGGGGTGTGCACCTCGAAGCAATTTTTCAAAAATGCGATTTGGTTCTTTTTTCAATCCAATTTTAAGAACAAAAATATCATAAGATGGACAAGTAAATTACGAAATTATCATAACGTGGAACCGTAACATGGGTACAAGCCAATTGGCGGGAAAATTCACCATACATTATTTGTAAATATACAGGCGAAATATTACATACCAAAAGACCTTTTAATTTTCTATTACGGGCAAAGCCGTGCTTGTGCCACTAGTTACTAATAATAAAGCTGAAAGTCTCTCTGTCTGTCAGGATCTCTGTGACGCGCATAGCGCCTAGACCGTTCGGCCGATTTTCATGAAATTTGGCATGGGGTTAGTTTGTAGCATGGGGGTGTGCACCTCGAAGTGATTTTTCGAAAATTCGATGTGGTTCTTTTTCTATTTCAATTTTAAGAACAAAAATATCATAAGATGGACGAGTAAATTACGAAATTATCATAACGTATAACCGTAACATGGGCACAAGCCAATTGGCGAGATACGAAATTATCATAACGTGGAACCGTAACATGGGTACAAGCCAATTGGCCAGAAAATTCACCACACGTTATACAGGAGAACCAAAAGACCTTTTAATTTTTTTGTTACGGGCAAAGTCGTGCGGGTACCACGAGTCATCTATAAAATTACAATCAAAATGTGTAATTTGATAATCCTTGTTATTCAGCCAGTGTTAGTTTTGCACCAAAATAGAAAAACGGTTAACTTTCCTAAGTTACGAAAGCAATAATATAAAACGAAACAAGCTTCATCAAAAGTTTTTCTTAAGCGGAACAATCAGCTGTTTCTCGCCGGCAAATGTCACCGAAAACACCTGACATCAAATCAAATCCACATCGAATATTCTGTAGAAAACACCTGTTGGCACAGAGCCAGCTCATAGCAAAGATGCAAAGATATCTCCCATTCCTTCACGTGGAGTGCATTTGGTTAAAAAAAAAGATGTTTTCAAGATAAATTTTATGCCATGTCGCATCTTTTTCTAGAACTTTTTTCACGGCTTTCAAGTTATGTCTTCATGCAATAAAAGCGACGCAAGGAGCTAAACCATGAAAACAAATGTTGCCGTAAAGAAAGCGTTAGCTATAAAGCAATTTCAAAAATAATTATTGCCACGAAACAGCATTTAGTACACACTCATTAACATAAAATTACAGTAGAACCTCTCAATAAGGGACACTAAGGGACTAAATGGGACGTTATGTCCCTTAAATACAGGTGTCCCTTTTTCGGAGGTATATTTTAGTTTATTCCTGCAATGTTTTAACTCAGTATATATATATATATAAACAAACTATTAACATTTAAGATTAAATACCATACATTTTTCACACACTACTAAATAAGATTCACACTTGATAATTTTTTAAAGTTTTTATTACTTTACTAGCTGCGTCGCCTGGCTTTGCACGGTGCACCTCGAAAATAATAGTTATTTCTAGTGACGCGTGTTCAACAATCAGGCTTGAAAAAAAAAGAAATCAGTAAAATTTTGCGGCAGATTGCGGAAAAAAAACCAAAGAGGAAACATTTTAAGACCCCCAATTGCAGGAAAAGCCTCAAAACAAAAATCAAAATTTTTTTTGTTTATATTCGAGAAAAAAATGGCAACAAAGCTTTCATTTAACGATTTTTTTTCACGCTACAACTACAAATTTTAATAAAAGCATTGTTACGGAAAGTTGAGATGAAGCACTGAATAATAATTTGAATGGAGGAAAGCCTTCGAAAAATAGGGATTTTATTTTGAAATCTAGGAGTCATAATTAACAGTTTTAAATTGATATCTCCGTTAATTATTATCGGAGGATTATGTTAAATAGCCAAACATGAAGACGGGAAGATTACGAATCCATCGATATCTGGTTCGATGATCAGTTCACTGTCGTTCGGGAGAAGAAGCTTGGACATACATAGATACGCTCAGTTTTTAATTATATAAGAGATTAATTTTATTTAAGTCAAATATTTGGTAAGTCCAAAGCTTTGCCACATAAAGCAATTATTTTGAAGTAATTCATAGCATGAATTTTGTTCATGTCATGAAATTTACAATGCAAAACATCGTGAATTACAATTAGTGTTCACATTTCAATATTTATATAAAAAGCTAGTCAGTTTCTGTGCCCTCTTCCTTGTCCTCGAGCCTGCTTGATTAATTATCTGGATGGGCAAATCATGCATGTAACTTTCTGCAAGACTTTTACATTATATGCTTGTTTCTTTAACATATGTTAATGTTAAACTCTCCTCAATTAAATTTTAGAGAAAAAGGTGTACCTGAACTCCAGTAAATTCACTCTTTCTTATGCACTTGTACATAATTTTTTGTAATTTTTTTCTCTGTGACTGTCCCTTAAATAGAGTGTCCCTTAACTAGAGGCAAATACATGGAGGTCCCTATTCAAAGGGACTGGGATCAGAGAAAATGTCCCTTTAATAGAGGTGTCCCTTATTTGGAGGTGTCCCTTACGGGAGGTACTACTGTACTTTATGCTAGAGTACAAGTAAAATTCGTCGACAGGTAGTTTAATATTTCACAGCGCGCTTGATGAGGCACACTGCCTTGTGACATTTTCAGTTTTCCACTTTGTAGAATTATTCTTATTGAAATTATCAGCTAGCTAACCACAAAATTTTAAAGCACTGAAAAACGAGCTGATGTGTGTATCACATGACTTCCTTTTACTCCAATTCAATGTCATTTCCCCATTATTGGCAGTTTTAATGTGATTCAATAGTTTACTCTCTAAATGTCACCAACAGGGGCCAATTTAAAACCAAATTTAAAAAAAAATCGCCAAATTTGTCGCCAAGTCGGCGACAAAATTTGGCGACCAAAAGACTGGCGATATATCGCCAAGTGTCCGCCAAATTATAACACCACGTGAGTTTACATCGAAATTATCAATGATTTCCCTCCAAAAAGGGGTAAAAGACCCCCTTTGAAGCATACGAATGCAACCAAAAAAGAAAGTGCACAACTAGACGCCACTAGGAGTCTATGTACCAAATTTCAACTTTCTAGGACATTCCGTTCTTGAGTTATGCGACATACATACAAACACACATACACATATACGCACATACATACGTACATACAAACGTCACGAGAAAACTCGTTGTAATTAACTCGGGGATCGTCAAAATGGATCTTCGGGTGCCTGTACGTTCCTAGGCACATATCCACGTGTGGTCAGATTGAAAAAAAAAAAAAAAAACTCAACATTCATTTGGGGGTGAGCAAAATGAAAATTAAGGCCGATTTTTGGGTGAAAATTTTTTCGCGAATACAATACTTCCTTTTTTTGTAAAAGGAAGTAAAAATTTGAAACGAATAAATAAATTTCAAATTTCGTTTTACTTTTACATATCCGATGAAAATGCGACTTCTCTTTCCAGGGGAGAGGGTACTCGTAGACGGTGAAGTTCCTCCGTCATAATTAGTGGTTTTATTTCGAAGAATCAATAATTTCAGTTACGTTAATGGGGTCGTTTCCAAAATTTTAAAAGTATTTTTTTCTGAAAGAGCATGTTTAAAAAACATAGAATCTGACCATTTTTTAAATAATTTCTTAGAGTTTAATATTTTTAAAAAATTACTTAAATCTGCACTCTTTCATCGTTTAACGCTTCTGCCGATGACATCACAAATGATAAAATGCCATTCAGTGTTGCCATTCACGGTTCAAAATATTTAATTCGCATCTTTACTCGCGTGTATTGGCAACGATAGGGTTGATAGCAAGCGTAGAGCGCAATTTGAATTCGCTTCTTGATTATCATAACGTATAAACTACGTTTAAAATAGAGAGCGAGAGAGAATCATCCACGTATGTACGCACGCACGCATTAAGATTTTTATTTTCTTTCAAAACACACACAATTTTCTTTTACATAATACACACACACACATATATATATATATATATATAAAAATACACACATATATATATATATATATATATATATATATATATATATAGTACCTGGACGACCGAGTCTCGCTCGGCTTTAAAAGGATTAGTTTTTGTCAACTCGTGTTTTTTTAAGGTTCAATACTTTTCCAAATATACTTGAAAAGCTTCACGTTAACAATATATTAAGCACTCGACCTTCTTATAACACTTAAGTATCAAACAAAGAAGATTTTGAATGTAATTAAATCAACATTTTGTTTTAAACTATCTGTTACATTTGTTTCCACTATACAATTTTCTTGTCAGTAATTAAAATATTTTGACCTTGGAGCCAGTTTTGCCATGGTGAAATCGGTTTTTAACCGAATACTTCCTTCCATACTATGATGCGTTTTACGATTTTATCCCAATCGAGATTTTCTTTTTGAATAAGTACTTTTAGTGTAGTTGGTCACTTTACGCCAGAAAATGCTACATAGAGCATGATATCCATTAAAACTGATGATCCACAAACCATTCCAACAAATGATAACAACTGTCTTAACAAAACATCAAGTCTCTAGACATATGTTTTTTCGAAACAAAATTTAGATGCGTGATTTAAAAAAAAACATATAAAACTATTTGATGTGTAAAAAAGGATATAAGTAAATAAAATAAGACGGTCAAGCAATAGTTTTGCTTTAAAAAAAAGCCTTACATCGACTTACATAGTGCTTTTGAATTTGTTTTTATTTAAGTGTGATTGAAATGAGCCAAAGTGGCTAATATCAGCCAAGCCTGGCAACCCTAAGCAAGTTTAAAATTTTAAAGCGAGAAGAGACATATTTTCATTGTTATGGTTGCAAATCGTCTGCCTGATGCGTCAATTCACAGTTTACTTCAAGGCTTAACTTAATTAGACTTTATATTAAAAAACTGTTTTTTGTAAAAAAATCGCGTTTTTACAGAAAAAACACTGATGTAGATGAACTTAGAATGCTAAACTACAATTAAATCTGAAATTTCACTAAAATCGTTAGAGCCGTTTCCGAGATAAGAAATATATACATACCCACAAGAATTGCTCGTTTAAAGATATAAGATCTATACACACAAACACACACACACACATATATATATATATACATATATATATATATACATATATATATATATACATATATATATATATATATACATATATATATATATATACATATATATACACACACATATATATATATATATACATATATACACACACACACACATATATATATATATATATATATATATATATATATATATATATATATATATATATATATATATATATATATACATATATATATATGCACATTGGTAGTTCTTATCGTCTGCAGCTGAGCCTAGAACGTAAATTTATTTATTATAATTTTCATCGCTCGTGTGAGTGGCAACGTTTAAATTAATTTTCTTGATGGAACAAAAAGATTACTGAGTAGCGATTAGTCAAGCAGCGTTGCTGCATCACATTTTTTTCATTCTGAAATATCTCGATCATTCTAAGTCATATTTATTTCTAAATTTATGTTAAATGTTACGTTCGTGTGTTGTAATAAATGTTTCAGTATAGTTATTGCAAGTATATTTTATTGCGAATTCACAACGAAGAGTAAGCGGCTCTACAATTCAAAAAAAGGTCACGTAGCCCGCCATGCTCAACCATTTTTGGAGCCACCAGTGAGGATCGAACTCACGACCCCTGGTTTACAACCAAAGATACATTCTATTCTATTAAACTTTATTGCATGATATAGATACATTCTATTCTATTTATTCTCATTCTATCTTTCATTTTGTGATAAACCATGACTTCTAAAGCTGCATCTGCGTATGAAAAAGCAAAAAAGAAACGAGCTACTATTCGCGCGGTAACAACTAAGCTACTGAATAAAATTTCTGAGCAGTTAAATAATGAAGACGTTACTGTGGAAGATTTAAGCACATTCAAGCTGCAATTAAATAGTAAGCTAAATCAAATTCAAGTCGCTGATGCAGAAGTTGAAAACTTAATCGAAGATATGGATGAATTCGAAAATGAAATAGAAGCTAGCCAAGAATATTCAGATAAAATTCTAAATCTTCAGTTCGATATTGAAAGCAGAATTGAAAAAATTAAGCTTGACTTTGAGAAAGATAATCGGTCTACATTACCATCGACGAAGTGGAGCATTTCAAACAAGTACGAGCATAAATTTGCCTAAATTCGATCTTCCAGCATTTAACGGGAATATAAGTAATTGGATTAGCTTTAAACAAATTTTCATTTCGACTATTCATGATAATTCTAATTTAAGTCAACTACAAAAATTGCAATACTTGCATGCATCAGTTACAGAAGAAGCTGCTCGACTAATAAAGGGCTTTCCTATCACAGAAAATAATTATTCTCAAGCTTGGGAAACGTTAATTAGTCGTTATGACAACAAAAGAGAGTTATCATATGCTTTAGTTTCGAAAATATTTAGCATTAAACCAGTCAAATTGATGACCTCTAAATCTCTTCGGGATATTTTGGATTCTTGCAATGAAGCAATTCGTAATCTAAAAACGTTGGGATTTGAGTTAGACAAACTTTCAGAATTAATCATTATTCAATTTCTCGAAAAACGCTTAGATGATAATATCCGAAAACAGTGGGAGCTCACATTAGAAGATGAAGAAATTCCATCGTATATGAAATTTATTGAATTTTTAGAAAAGCATGCCAGAAGCATGAAAACCTGCAAAGAAATCTATCCCAAAGAGGAACTTTTGAAATCCAAGAAGTCAGTTAGCTATAATTCCGTAACAAACGTAAATCGTAGAAGTTGTGTATTGTGCAATTTAGATCATGCATTGTTCAAATGTTCAGAATTCAAAAATTTGAGCACTCAAGAACGGTGGAATCTAGCGAAGAAGAATAAACTTTGCTTTAACTGCTTGAGAGCTAATCACGATACTTCGAAGTGTAAAGTTACTTTTCACTGCAAAGATTGTTCTAAAAGACACCACACTCTCTTACATGATTCTTCATACAAATCGAACCTTTCAGTCGATAATTCTGCACAGAAGTCAAGTGATTCTGTTCAAGTTAATAATTCTCAGTCCAGCAGTCTAGCTTTAACTGGTCTGAATAATTCGTGCAATATTCTGCTATCTACAGCTTTAGTCAAAGTCAAGGATTCTCAAGGACATTGGCAACTGTGTAGAACTTTACTCGATTGTGGTTCTCAGACCTCATTGATGACTGAAGAATGCTGTAATAGACTTAATCTAAAAACATTTTCAACTAATCACTTAGTCATAGGAACTGGTAATCAAGTTTCTGGAAAGTCCAATTACTTAGTAAATTTAAACTTTACTCCACGGTTTAATTCAGAAACCTTTTCTACTAAAGCACTAATAGTTAAAGAACTTACTACGAAATTACCAAATTTCCTTATTTCTAGTCATAAATGGTCACACATTGAAAGTTTGCAGTTAGCAGATCCTGATTTCTACATCTCCAGAAACATAGACATAATATTAGGTGCAGATGTATTTTTTGACATAATTCAAGGTCGCAAGATAAGTGGTGGAAAAGACACACCTACAGCTATTCAATCAAAGTTAGGTTGGATTCTCTCAGGAAGGGTATCGTCCAAATTATATGAAGGTACAGAAAATACCAAATTGAGTCACCATTCCAGTGTAAAAATTGATGAAGT
The DNA here is from genome assembly GCF_026930045.1 of Uloborus diversus. Lineage (NCBI taxonomy): Eukaryota > Metazoa > Arthropoda > Arachnida > Araneae > Uloboridae > Uloborus > Uloborus diversus. Next base: position 151,699,997 of record NC_072738.1, on the reverse strand, counting down.
TCTTCAGAAATTCTGGGAATTGGAATCCATTCCTCAGAAAGAAAAGTTAAGCATTCAAGACGCAAACTGTGAAAAGTTTTACTCAGAAACTACAACTAGAGATGACACTGGAAAATATGAAGTCAAACTGCCATTCAAGGAAGAACCAAGTCTTGGAAATTCGAGAGATCAAGCGGTTGCACGATTTCTGTCGTTGGAAAGGAAACTAATCCAAAATCCTAGCATGTATGATCAATACAAGAATTTCATGAGGGAATATTTATCCTTAAACCACATGGAATTAGTGCAAACAGAAGAGATCATAGTAGAAGATCGCAAGTGTTTTTATATGCCACACCACGGAGTAATTAGAGAACAAAGCAGCACCACAAAATTAAGAGTTGTGTTCGACGCATCAGCTAAATCATCCACAAACATCTCGCTAAATGATGTTTTGCATGCTGGACCCAAACTCCAAACTGATCTATTTTATATTCTATCAAATTTCAGAATACACTCCATAGCTCTTGCGGCTGATATCGAAAAAATGTTCCGACAAATTCTTGTCTCACATTCAGATTCTGATTTTCAGAGAATTATATGGCGAGAAAATCCCGATCAAAAGATTGAAGACTATAGATTGAAGACAGTGACTTACGTAACTGCTTGCGCACCGTATTTAGCCATAAGAACTATTAAAAAACTTGCTGAAGATGAAGAGATGAATTTTCCTAAAGCCTCAAAAGTTATCGACAAGGACTTTTACGTAGATGATCTATTAACAGGAGCCGATTCAATTCAGGAAGCTGAAAATCTCATGAGTGATTTAATTAATCTAATGAGAAGAGGTGGATTCACTCTTCGAAAATGGATATCAAATGAACATAGTATTCTTTCAAAATTACCTCCTGAACTAAAAGGAACAGAACAGTCTATAAATATTGCTGAAGATCAGTCAGTGAAACTTCTTGGCATTCAGTGGGATCCAAATCAAGACACATTTGCGATTCATTTAAATCCAGCTCAAGAAGTCACCACAAAACGGCAATTATTGTCAAGCATTGCTAGAATTTATGATCCCCTCGGTTTCATTTCACCCTCTACAGTTTTAGCTAAAATTATGATGCAGAAATTATGGTTATGCAAGTCAAAATGGGATGATCCACTCCCAGACAGTATCCTTAAAGAAAGGACAAGTTTTGCTTCACAGCTTCCGATACTTGAACATATTCAAATGCCACGACATTTCTTCATCCAAAATTCTGCAGTAAAATGTATTCAAATTCATGGCTTTTGCGATGCTTCCCAAAAGGCTTTTGCTGCTGTCCTTTACATGAGATCAGAATTTGAAGATGAGAAAGTCAAGATTAGTTTAATCGCCGCGAAAACCAGAGTCGCACCACTAAAAACAATAACGCTTCCTCGTTTGGAGCTGTGTGCAGCTGTAATGTTAAGCCAACTCTACAAGAATGTAGTTGAAAATCTTGCCATTCAAGTAGATGAGTCATTCTTTTGGACGGATTCCCAAATAGTGCTTGATTGGATAAATTCCGAACCTCATAAATGGAAATCCTTCATTTCTAATAGGATATCGCAAATTCATACTAATACTCAAGTCGATGCCTGGCATCACGTTGTAAGCAAAGAGAACCCTTGTGATTGTGCCTCAAGAGGACTCATGCCTTCAAAACTTCTTAATCATTCATTATGGTGGAAAGGTCCTTCATGGCTTTCAGATTCGCCAATAGTTATCCCTCCACAAAACCATTCAGCTCCGGAAAAATAAAAAATCTCAGAAGTGTCAGAGAAAACGGCAAGTTATTCTAATCAAGTAGAAGGCGAGTTAAACTTCATTCATAACTATTCTTCGCTGAGTAAACTTAATAGAGTAGTTGCGTATAGCGTACGATTTATTCAAAATGCAAAATGTGACAAAAATAATCGGAAAGTAGGTTCGCTTAAGACATCAGAATTACTTGACGCCACAACTCGCATTGTAAAGTTGGTCCAAGACTCAGAATTCAAATCGGAAATTCATGCTATTCAAACTAAAGGGAGTTTGCCAGCTAAAAGTTCCTTAATATCATTGAATCCTTTTCTTGACAAAAACGGTATTTTAAGAGTTGGCGGCAGACTTAAACACTCTAATATGTCAAATGATCAAAAACATCCTATGCTACTTCCTAAAAATCATCACCTTTCGGATTTAATTATTGATCATTATCACACAAACTCTCTCTTCATGGAGGAACACAAGTTGTACTCTCACTCATTAGACAGCGGTTTTGGCTGATATCAGGAAGAGATAAAGTCAGAAGAAATATTCAGCGTTGTCTGACATGCTTCAAGATGAAGAAGAAAATCATGTGCCAAATTATGGGAGATTTACCTAAAGATCGCGTTCTTCCTTCCAGACCATTTCTCAAAACGGGAATAGATTTTGCAGGGCCGATAATAACGAAGCCAAATCTCAAGAGAACAAGGGTTACCACAAAGTCATTCATTGCTTTATTCATTTGCTTCACGACAAAAGCAGTTCATCTTGAAGTTGTGTCCGAACTAAGTACAGATTCATTGCCTCAGAAGATTTATATCGAGAAGAGGGAAACCTTCAGACATATATACTGATAACGGCTCTAACTTTAAAGGTGCAAGAAACTGTTTATACAGTCAAATGGAAATTCTTAAATCAGCATCAGTTCAGGACTTTGCTTCAGAATTGTTTATTAACAGGCATTTCATCCCACCCAGTGCACCTCATTTTGGAGGTATCTGGGAGTCTAACATCAAATCAATGAAGCAACATCTTTTCAAAGTATGTAAATCAGCAGTGCTTAATTATGAAGAATTATCAACTTTAATTATTCAGATTGAAGCATGTATGAATTCAAGACCACTAACTCCTCTTAGTAGTGATCCAAACGACCTTGATCCCTTAACACCGGGTCACTTTCTGATTGGAGCACCGCTTCTAGCAATGCCTGAGTCTTATCATGCAGAAAATTCGCTATCATACACTTCAAGATTTAAGTTGATTCAAGCTCTTCGCGAAGGATTCTGGAGGCGATGGAGTGCTGAGTATCTCACACAGTTACAGCAGAGAAGTAAATGGAAGTCATCTAACCCAAATATAAAAACTGGACAACTGGTGTTGTTAAAAGAAGATCTCAAACATCCCATGAAATGGAGTTTAGGAAGAGTTATGGAAACTTTTCCTGGAGATGATGGAGCTGTAAGAGTTGTTCAGGTGAAAACTACATCAGGAACATTTAAAAGACCAATAACTAAGATTGCTCCCCTACCAACTTAGACTTAGTTTTGGACATTTGTCCAATGGGGGGGGGGGAGTATGGTAGTTCTTATCGTCTGCAGCCGAGCCTAGAACTTTAATTTAATTATTATAATTTTCATCGCTCGTGTGAGTGGCAACGTTTAAATTAATTTTCTTGATGGAACAAAAAGATTACTGAGTAGCGATTAGTCAAGCAGCGTTGCTGCATCACATTCTTTTCATTCTGAAATATCTCGATCATTCTAAGTCATATTTATTTCTAAATTTATGTTAAATGTTACGTTCGTGTGTTGTAATAAATGTTTCAGTATAGTTATTGCAAGTATATTTTATTGCGAATTCACAACGAAGAGTAAGCGGCTCTACAATTCAAAAAAAAATAATAAAAAAAATTTTAAAAACATGCTTTTCTTTTTTTCATTCAAAAAAATGAACTAAAAAGTGGAAAATAATTTTCTTTTATCACAAAAAATTTATCCTATATAACACATAAGTTAACATCAGACCTATTGTATTACGATACATTGAAATTATCATTTAAATTTCTGACTAAAAAGAAAAGCGTGGGCGCCGTATAACCCGTTTTATACTAATGAAAATTAAAAATTTAACATCATACACATGGAAAAGCAATTATTACCAGATGAATTAAATTTAAAGAAATAAATTGGTATGCATTAATTTATTATATTAGACTTAAGAAAATTAGAATAGAATTATAAAAAAATCACATTAAAAATTAAAACATAAACATTGAATTGAAGATTAAATCATTAAGATGGATCAAGATTCATATAAAACTACAATAAAAATATTAAGAGTGTTATAAATACACACACCAGCATTATAATAAATTACTAAATTAATTTTTATTATATTACGGCTCTGAAGTATCATAAGTGTAAATTTTTTACTAATTTTTAATGTCTGATTTTAAAAAAATGTTTCCACTTGTAAAGAGAACCTTATTGCAAGGTACAGTGGTTATTGACACGTAAGTTTAGTAATATGAACAATAAATAGTAGTCGATTGAAAATTGAATTTTAATGTTCGCATATACTTATTAATTATCCTTATAAGATAATCAAAAATATTTTCGATAACTTTATGATAAGGCGCCCACGCTTTTCTTTTTAGTCAGAAATTTAAATGATAATTTCAATGTATCGTAATACAATAGGTCTGATGTTAACTTATGTGTTATATAGGATAAATTTTTTGTGATAAAAGAAAATTATTTTCCACTTTTTAGTTCATTTTTTTGAATGAAAAAAAGAAAAGCATGTTTTTAAAATTTTTTTTATTATTTTTATTTTCTACTTTTTAGTTTTAATTACAAAATACCAATATTTCTAGTATATCACATCACTAGACACATGCAAAATGCTACTTTTTCCACACTACTTGAGAGGTAAATAGTCAGAAACGTTTTTTTTTTTTTTCTTAATTGTGGTTTGCCCAGTAGGTCTAGTCCACATTGAAAATTCAAGCATTTTTGACAGTACTATTTCGTATTCTTTCATCATTTTCACTGTACCTCCGCATTCTCTCCATTTCCACAAGAGCATCATTATTGCAAGGCTTCTTGCCAGTTAATTTTGTGCAGTCGAGCTCTTCTATCCGGAGTCCAGCAAGAGATCTTACTCTGCTCAAGCTTACGTACGCTTGTCCTTCAGCAAATAGTTTATTTCCAAGATAGACAACTGCATAGTCCACAGTACTTCCCTGCATTTTATGTACAGTTGAAGCCCACGACAAAATCAACGGCAACATTCGCCTTTCAGCAGTTCCATAACTGTATAAAGCTGGAAATTGAATGGATTTCGGCTCGATTTTGTGTATGCCGTCTTTACCGAAATTGATGAGAACAGATGGTATGTCCTTGGCATACACTTGAGCTCTGCGAAAATATGGCCAAACAATCTCTTTTACAAATCCTATAGCTCCATTAACAAGACCTTTGGTGACGTCAATATTGGCTCTTAACATAACCTTAGCTCCTACGAAAATTTCTAATTCTCGCGGTAAACCTCCGGTCTTGTTAATGTCTTTTGAAATGATGCTATCGATACTTGTATTTTCGTTGAGTTTTTTTGTTGCATCGATTAGTTGATCTTGGGCACGAATTTTGTAGATACTAGTATTTTTGCTCCTGAAATACTGGAGAACTCGATTGTTATGTTCATCTACCTGCTTGTTAGTTGGGTAGATTCTTAAGGCTCTTTCAATGGAAAACTCTCCATCCATATCAGAACTTTCTCTCTCAAGTAAAACAGCCATATGCTGTGCCGAGAGTTCACCAATTCTAAGAGCATTTAAGAGGTCAACGAACAACATGTCTCCTTGCTGTCTCATATTGTCCACCAATTCTACCAAAGAAAAAAGTTTCCATAAGTCAGTAGCAGGAATCATGTGCTCGGGCTGTTGGAATATTTGGCTTCCTCTCACAGGTGGAAGCTGCATTAGATCACCAAATACTAGAATGTTAAGGCCTCCAAAAAAATTGTCAGTGTTCTTTAATTGCCTCAAACGCGAGTCAATCATGCATAGCATCTCGTACGGTACCATGGATATTTCATCAATGAAGAAGAATTCAATGTCTGTCCAAAGTCGACGCATAGTTTGGAGAAATATTCCAGTTAGTAAAGGCATTTCCACAATACGACCATCTTTTTGAACTGGTAATTTCAACGAGTTGTGTAATGTGGATCCTCCAACCAATCGTGCAGCTACACCTGTTAAAGCACATACTTTGACTACTGGCTTGGCGTAACATCGGTTGACTTGATTTTTCAGTAGATTGAAAAGAAATGTTTTTCCAGTGCCAGCTTGGCCAGTGATGAAAAGTCTTTCTCAGTGTTGGCTGCCACCCAATTGGTCTTGAATACTTGATGTAATGTACTTGAATATGTCTTTTTGACGCAAGTTCATTGTTTGGACTGCATTTTGAAATTGAATGTCGTCCATTATTTGTTGTTCCAAAACTTCTTCGTCAACGTCTTCCTGCAATTCAAGCGGTTCTGCATCGAGTATTTCGAATGCGTGAGCTTGGTTAAAGGCATTCTCCAGTTGTCTATCTCGTTCTCGATATTCTTCCATTTGCTCGCTGTTTCTTTTTAAAGCCTCTTCTCGAGCAAGAAAGGCTTCTTTTGAAGAATTAAATCCTTCAAGTAGTTCTTGCTCCGAGCGGTAGGGCATGTATTGCAGAAGAAGACTATAGTAAAAATTCTCCGGATCAGTGGAGGCAACGAAGTATGGAACTCTTACAACAGCAGTTACATTTCTTATTTCTATTTTACAATTGTCCATCAAAGTAATCAATTCTTTTTTTTTCTCTTATGGGGAACATTATCATTATAAACGTCAATGTCAATACTCTCCTCAACAAATTCTTTGCTTTGTGGTTTCGCGTAATATGGTTTAAATTTCATGGCGAATTCCATCAAGGTCATGTTCGCAAAGTTGAAATTTTGATGCTCCAGAGGTCTTTTTTCGTATCTATCAAAGATGTTTGCGCACAGTCCGGTGTTATCTCCCGCTTTGTTGAATTTTAATACTCTGTATCTTTGCTCGGGTTTTCTGGTGTTGAGGAAAACACATTGTCTTGAACTGTCTCGTAAATTTAAATGGCAGAGTCTAAAAACACACTCGCATGCCGAAACTTGTCGCTCACTCATTAGACGCATACATATTTTGAAAAGTTTGCGAGAAATATTTGTCTCATCTCGGCGGATTTGTTGAATCGCCTGTGCAATGCTGGAATTTAACTGTGTGGGTTCGGACTTGGATATGTACTTAGCGACGTAATATGCTATAGATTCATTGGAGCCACATGGTTGAATATCCATGTTGCCCTTCCATATCAAAAGAAGTGACTTATTATAGTTATTCACATAACTCTCTTTGGGTCGGCGTTTCAAGAGGCAAATTCTTCCACCGTTACGAATGAACTCATCTGATGTATGAGCGATGATGCGTGTTTCAGTGCAAACTTTTCTGGGAAAGTTGAATCGGCAGGTATCAGAGTTATTTTTCTCACACGTATGCGTATGATGATGTATTTGGCACTTTTTGACGATCTCATAAAGTTCATCGTCAACGGGGGGTAATTCACAGGTCAGAACTTCGTCAAGTTTTAGGATTCCTTCAGGTGTTTCGAACGAAGGATGATTTTCAATCCAAATAATCATGTGCAGATGGGGACTGCCACGATTTTGGAACTCAACGCGCCACCAGAAGTCATTTACTTTGCCACCCAAGATTTTATTGTTGCGGAGGATTAACTTCATGAGAGCATTTACTCTGACCATAAAATGACGACTAACAATCACTGGATATTGTTCTATAAGGCGCTGTGTCGATATAATGTCCAAGTCATTTGGATCTTCGTCGGAGCGATCGTCGACAAATCGCCAAGCGAGCTTCGTGTTGTTCTTTAGATTCTTCAGCTCGACATTTAGAACTCCGTTGCTGTTGAATCGTCAGGCGAGCTTCGTGTTGTTCTTTAGATTCTTCAGCTCGACATTTAGAACTCCGCTGCTGTTCAATCGCTAAGCGAGTGTTATGTTGCTCTTCAGATTCTTCAGCTCGACGTTTAGAACTCCGCTGCTGCTCAATCGCTAAGCGAGTTTCATGTTGTTCTTCAGATTCTTCAGCTCGACGTTTAGAACTCCGCTGCTGCTCAATCGCTAAGCGAGTTTCATGTTGTTCTTCAGATTCTTCAGCTCGACGTTTAGAACTCCGCTGCTGCTCAATCGCCAAGCGAGCTTTACGTTTCTGATTGGATTCATTTGCTCGACGTTCAGAATTTCTTTGCCGATCTCTTTCTTGGCGAGCTTTACGTTCTTCAGGAATCTCGATTGAGCGAGATTGTGAATTTTTCAACCTATTTGCTGCTAAGCGAACTTTACGTTCTGAAGGGGTTTCGTTTAAACGACGTTGTGAAGAACGTTCCCTTTCTGTCACTAATTTTCTTCGTTTGGATTGAACATCTTCGTTAAGCTTCTTAGCTGCATATTTGTCACGAGCCTTTTCCAACCTTCTTTTGCGCTGCGTTGCTGTTTCTTTTTTCATTGTTAGTCACTTCTTTTTGGTGGTTTAGAGTGTCTGTAAGAAATGTTTTTAAATTTTAGTTATATATTTCGTTTTTTTTTATATTTTTTTTTAGCCCCCGAATGTACCGGTCCGTCATCATCGACCTAGATGTCCAAGTCCATACAAGGTTGCATCATGCATCAAGTTTAAAAATTAATAGCACCCTTGGACATCTGGAAGTTGGTTTAATCAAAATTGTAAGATTTGATAAAAATTCAAAATTATTTTTATTTTTAAAAATAAATATGGTTTCATAAATTAAAAACTGTATTAAAAAAAAATAAAATGAATTTAAAGAAAAAAAATTTTCGTGCTGCTTATTGTAACAAAATAGTTAATTTAGTTATATATATATATATATATATATATATATATATATATATATATATATATATATATATATATTTTGACCACCGGTCCGTCATCATCGACCTGGATGTCCAGTTAAAAAAATAGCACCCTAGGACATCTGGAAGTTGGTTTAATCAAAGTTGCAAGATTTGAAAAAATCCGGTCATACAGACAAACAATTTTGTTCAGTATATACATGCATGTAAACATGTTTCCAGCACTCCAAACTGAATTAAAACGCGAAATTATAAAGTTACGTACAACGAGTGAAGTTAAAGAAAATCATGTAATAATAATAACAGCAAAAAAGTGTAGCAAGCTTGACTTTTCAATTGATTTTGAAAAAAAGAACACAAGAAACAAGTAGAGATTGCTGTAAAGTACTTAGTGGGGTTAACGACAACTTAAAGATATTTCAAGTTCACACTACCAAGAATAGAAACAAACTCACTTAAACTGAAACTCAATTCATCAAAGATAAGGCAAAACGGGGGTTATTTTCAATGGTCCGTCGTTTGAAAGGATTAGTAGCTCGACGTATAGCTTGCTCAATCACAAAGCGAGCTTTATGTTTTTGATCGGATTCATTTGCTTCACGTTGAGAATTACTTTGACGATCTGATTCTTGGCGAGCTTTGCGTTCTTCAGAAATCTCGATTGAGCGAGATTGTGAATTTTTCAACCTGTTTGCTGCTAAGCAAACTTTACGTTCTGCAGGCGGTTTCTTTTAAACGACGTGGTCAAAAACGTTCCCGTTCTGTCACTTGGGTTGAACATCTTCATTATTATTAAGCTTCTTAGCTGTATATTTCACACGAGCCTTTTCCAACCTTCTTTTGCGCTGTGTTGCTGTTTCTCTTTTCGTTGTTAGTCACTTTTTTTGGCGGTTTAGAGTGTCTGTAAGAAGACTTTTTAATTTTAGTTACATATCATGTTTTTTTTTTTTTTTTTGACCCTCGAATATACCTGCCCGTCATCATCGAATTGGATGTCCAGGTCCAAAAATCATGATGGAACCTTGTATTGTCATCTAAGATGAATGTTTTTTTAAAAAAATTATCACCCTAAGATATCTGAAAGTTGGTTTAAAAAAAGTTGCAAGATAGGAAAAAATCTGGTCAAACAAACAAACAGACAAACAATTTTTTTTCAGCATATACATGCATGTAAACATGTTTCCAGTACTCCAAACTGAAGGAAAAAGCGAAATTAAAAATTTACGTACAACGAGTGAAGTTAAAGAAGAGCATGTAACCCGCGAGTATACCGGTCCGTCATCATCGATCTGGTTATCCGGGTCCAAAACTCATGATGGAACCTTGTATTGTCATCCATGACGAGTGTTTAAAAAACAAAATAGTACCCTAGGACATCTGGAAGTTGGTTTAATCAAAGTTGCAAGATTTGAAAAAATCCGGTCATACAGACAGACAAACAAGCAAACAAACAAACAAACAAACAATTTTTTTTCAGTATATACATGTATGTAAACATGTTTCCAGCACTCCAAACTTTAGGAAAAAGCGAAAATAAAAAGTTACGTACAACGAGTGAAGTTAAAGAAAAGCATGTAAAAAAAGTCACGTAGCCCGCCATGCTCAACCACACATATATATACATATACACACACACACACATATATATATATATATATATATATATATATAACGAAAAGGCTTTTGCAGGTTCTAAAATTCGGAAATCCTTAGGATCTGAAAATCAACAAGGCCTTATTTCCGTCACTGATTTACGTGTCTATCAATTTACATTCCTTTTCCATGGAAACACTCCACATTTGATTACATGTCTAAATATTTTCAATAAATTCCTATGAGATTCATATTTTCCTAAATTGCAACATTCTAACGCAATTATAACTAGTATGTTGTGGCCATCACGAAACTTTCTTCCATATTTTTCTTTTTTTATTCTGATCCCTCCCCATGCTTGATGAGGAAGCAATATTCCCAACAAAAACAAAATTTCAAATGAAAAAACTTGACGACCATCCCAATGTCTGAATTATTGCAAAAGCAAAGCAAAGAGCGAAAAATGAAAGTTAGTTTAAAAGCCTTGCTTAAATTAATTACAAATATTTTATTTATTAACAAACATAAGATGGCAACAGTTAAAAATTTTAAATCATTGAGATAATATTTCCGATCATTTCCATACAATTAAAATCACGAGAAATACGCAGACGACAATCTATTACGATTTATCTTTCTTATTGTTGCATTAATAAAGCTATTTTTATTCGCAAAAAAAAAAATAAAAAAAATCAACACCTCTTGGAGCGATTGGCGTCCAAATTGAACCAAAGCCTGTTTACATATGGATTCACATATATTCCAAATTTCAACCAGAAAGTAGCATTACTTCTTGAGATAGGGCACTCACAATGGAAAAAAAGAACGGGTGATTGCGCTACCCCCTTTTTAGCTGTTGACACCAAAATAAAATCAGCTCTTATACCCACTAAGGGCTACTTGCCGATAAATTTTTCTTTCATTCCGTTCATTATTTCTTGAGATACAGCAGTCACAATTCACGACAAAAAACGTTCTATAGTTCAACCCCCGTTTGAGTTATTGACACCAAAATTGAATTAGCACCTGTTCCTGTTAATGGCAACATATGGACCAAATTTTGTTTGATTCCGCCAGTTACTTCCTGAGGAATAGCAAGCACGCGTAACTCAAAAAACATCCCATTGCTCCACCCCCCTTGGAGAGATTCGCGCCAAAAACCAATGGGCACAAGTTCACATAGCGGCACATATGTGTACCAAATTTCGTTCGATTTCATGCGGTAGTTTTTGCTGTAGAGCGGCCACAAAAAACTGGTCACACACAGACGTGACACACACACATACACACACACACACACACATACACACACACAGACAGACAGACATTTTCCAAAAATAGTCGAAATGGACTCAGCACACCTCAAAACGTTCGAATCCGTCAAAATTCGAAATTCGAAAATTTGCACGAATCCAATACTTTCTTCTATATATTAGATATAGAAGAAAGTAAAAACATATGTCATGTAAAATAAACATTTTCGCCAACGCGACAAACGTTTGAATAATTGTTATGAGAAAGATATGTTGCATAACTCAAAACATTAAAATTATATCGATCTTGTAAATGGTTTCTTATTTCATTAAACTAAGAGAACGAAAAAGCAAAGCACAGATCCTATTTATTTTTCTTATTGAAAAAAGGAAAGAAAAACTGTTAAAGGAAAAAACATCGCCTGCCAACTGTTATTAAAAATATTTGGGTTTCTTCATCAAAGTTTATTTATGCAGGCATAATATTAGATTTTAATTTTCGTTTCGGGAATACTTGGAAAATTAATGGATTTCATTTTGTAGTAAACCCTTTCTAAAACTTGATTTTAATATCCTCCGTTAAATATTGCGTCGTTCATGTGTCAAAATAAAACTCGAAAATGTATATTATTCTTAAAAACAACGAATTTCTAGTTGTAGGGAAGAATATATTGAAAGACATTAAGGAATGTAAACGTACTCACAGAATAAATATAATTTCTTACTAAAATTTGCTTCAACTGTTTGGCTTTATGCGTATAAATACTTAAATCTTTAAGAATAATCTTTATTAACGGAGGTACGCTGATATTCTCTTAGATTATTTCCGACTATTGGTTAATTAACTTATTTATATTATATTATATTATATTACTAATAATAAAGCTGAAAGTCTGAATCTCTGTCTGGATATCTAGATGTCTGTGACGCGCATAGCTCCTAGACCGTTCGACCTATTTTCATGAAATTTGGCACAGAAATAGTTTGTAGCATGGGGGTGTGCACCTCGAAGCCATTTTTCGAAAATTTGATTTTGTTTTTTTCTATTCCTGTTTTAAGAACATTTTACCGAGCAAATTACCATAACATGGACAAGCAAATGACCATAACGTGGACGAGTAAATTACCATAACGTGGATGCGCAAATTACAAAACGTGGATGAGCAAGTTGTCATAACATGGACGAGTAAATACTATAACGTGGATGAGCAAATTACCATAACGTGGACGAGCAAAACTACCATAACATAGGCGAGCAAATTAACATAGAAAATTGGCGAGAAATTCACCACCCATTATTTGTAAATTTTATTGCGAACCAAATGACCTTTTAATTTTCTACTACGGGCAAAGCTGTGCGGGTACCAAGAGTTAACATAAGAAAAGTCATCAAGTAAGTAGAAGCTAAAAAAAAAACTTTCTCTTCAGTAGAAATTTCAGAAAAGATGTTTTTTTAAATTACACTTTGAAATGAAAAACAAATTCATGCTGCATTAGCAAACAAAGTATAAAAACAAGCTGATGTGTGCATCACATGACTTCCTTTTCCTGAATTTAATGTCATTTTCCCATTATTGGCAATTTTAATGCGATTCAATTGTTTACTTTCTAAATATCACAAAAGTAGCCAAATCGATACCAGATTTAAAAAAAAAAAAAAATCGCCAAATTTGTCGCCAAGTTGGTGACAAAACTTGGCGACCAAAAGACTGGCAATATATCGCCAAATTATAACACCACTAGAGTTTACATCGAAATTAACAATGATTTCCACCCAAAAAGGGGCAAAAGATCCTCTTAGGAACATCCGAATGCAACCAAAAGGGAAGGTACACAACTAGACCCCACTAGGAGTCTACGTACCAAATTTAAACTTTCTAGGACATACCGTTTTTGAGTTATGCGAGATACATACACACATACGCACATACATACGTACATACAGACGTTACGAGAAAACTCGTTGCAATTAACTCGGGGATCGTTAAAATGGATATTTCGGGGGGTATACGTTCCTACGCATATATCCACGTGTGGTCGAGTCGAAAAAAAAAAACCCAACATTCATTCGGGGGTGAGCAAAACAGAAATTACGGCCGAATTTTGAGTGAAATTTTTTTCGCGAATACAGTACTTCCTTTTTGTAAAAGGAAGTAATAAGTTGAGTTGATGTAAGTGCGCACCCGAATCTTCAAAGATCACATTCGTAATAATGGTACTCTGTTGAAAATTTGTGTACATTTATCAAACTTTTAAGTTTAATTATCCTTTCTTAAGGATTTCAAACGCACACTATGTCACACAAAACACAAGCAGAACTTAAAGATCTGTTTTTAGGCACTACTTCTAAGGGTCGCACTTGCCCCACTTGGCGGGGTAAGTACGACCCATTTTCACCACGCATTTATATTTACATTGAATTGGGCATGAATGCCACACTGCATTAATGAACTTCAAAGTATTTTCAGTTAGAAACCAATATGAATAGTTTTCGTCGATATCTATGATTTTGCGCTAATTTGAACGAGAAAACAAATGAAATAAGAATGTGAACTGAAACACTAATGTTAGGAACATACATTTTATTAATTTAAAAAGCAAAAAAAAAAAAAAAAGTAGCTACATGAAACGAGCTGATGTGTGGATCACATGACTTCCTTTTTGAGCAATCACGATTGCTTATTGCTTTTATTTGACTGTCCATGACGTTATGGTTCCTTTTTCAGCTTGGACCAGGGCTGCAGCACCACCGTCCACCGGCGGCGGCACGGCTGGTCCTGACCACTGTCCACCGGAATCCACTTTTGCTGGGCGGTGGCGTCCATGTCCTACACACTCCCCTACGTGCGCACGCCTTTACACACATACACACCCCTACGTGCACACACGTAAGCCTACACGCACAACTATACACACGTAACCACCCAGGAGGAAGGATATGCTTGGGGGGGAGCCGTTTCTAGAAACAATAACTCTAACCAGTAGGGTCTTGTCGCAACTCGTGATTGCGAAAAACATAATTTGAATTCAAAGTTTCGGAATTCAAATTAGAATTAATTGGGGGAAGTAGGTCAGATTAAGTTTAACTTTTTTTTACTGAATTTAATGTCATTTTCTCATTATTGGCAGTTTTAATATGATGCAATAGTTTACTCTCTAAATATCACTAACAGCGACCAAATTGAAACCAGATTTTAAAAAAAAATTAAAGAAAAAAAAAAGAAAATTAATTTGAATTCTGAAATTTTGAATTCAAATTATGTTTTTCGCAATCACGAACTGAGACAGGACCCTACTCATTGGAGTTATTGTTTCTAGAAACAGCTCCTGTACCCCCCCCCCCCCCCAAGCCTGCCTCTCCTCCTGGGCGGTTACGTGTGCATAGTTGTGTGTGTGCGTAGACCTGTGTGTATGTAAGTAGGCGTGTGTGACGGTATGTGTGTGAACGTGCGTGTGTGTAGGACATGGACGCCTCCGACCAGGAGACGCGGGTAGCTCAAAACCGGAGCAGCCGCGCCGCGCCGCCAGCAGAGGACGGTGGGCGGTGCTGCTGCATAGGCTTCTGGTCCAAGTTGAAAAAGGCACGGACACCAAAAACGGTCAAATGAGAACAATAAGCAATCGTGATTGCTCAAAAAAATCGCCAAATTTGTCGACTTGAGTTTACATCGAAATTAACAATGATTTCCCCCCAAAAAGGGGCAAAAGACCCCCTTAGGAGCATCCGAATGCAACCAAAAAAGCAGGTGCGCAACTAGACCCCACTAGGTGTCAGTCTAAGTACCACATTTCAACTTTCTAGGACATTCCGTTCTTGAGTTATGCGACATACATACACACATACGCACATACATACGTACATACAGACGTCACGAGAAAACTCGTTGTAATTAACTCGGGGATCGTCAAAATGGATATTTCGGGTGTCTGTACGTTCCTAGGCACATATCCACGCGTGGTCGGATTGAAAAATAAACTCAACATTCATTCGGGGGTGAGCAAAATGGAAATTAAAGCCGATTTTTGAGTGGAAATTATTTCGCGAATACAATACTTCCTTTTTTGTAAAAGGAAGTAAAAAAGAAAATTAAAAATTTCGCATTGTAGCACTCTTCTTCCAAACTAGCGATATGTCTATACATAAAATAGCATCAGAAACGATATTTCTAGTATTTCTAATGTTTTACATAGAACTCAATAATAAAAATTGACTTGCCTAAAATTATATATTCGACTAAAATTCTATATTTAAAAAATATTGATTTGAATGCTTCGTGCTTTTCTCATAAATTTTTGAAAGAAAAAAATTTAGCGCCGAAGACGATGCCAATTGTGATTCCGAATCGTTGATATTAGGAAAAGTTTAGAAATCAGTCGTTTCTGCTTGATTTTCGTGTAAATTCTGAGACGCACGCAGAACATCTTAGTCGTCCCGAGAATTTTCGACAAATATTTATTCATCACTCCAATCCTCGGTTTCAACTCAATCCCAGGAGAAATAGTCGATAGTAGCGATCTCGCGACTTCGAGAAAAGATTCGACGGAAATGGATTATTTTCTCCTGTTTCGATATTGTTCTTTCAACTTTGCTACAGGAAAATCGTCATATAGGTTGATTTTTAAGGCTGAAAAAAAAATTATGATTTGAAAGGAGTAAAAAAGGGAGGAATTCGGAATGTAAGGTTGATTATTTGAAATTTTAAATGTTGGTTCTAATTTTAATATGGAGATAACTAAACAAAATTTAATCGTCAGTACTTTATACTGTTTATTATTTATGATAAACTGACATTTTATGTTCCTCTAGAGTAAATGGTACCGGGGGGAGGGGTAATGTTGTTTCACAATTACTCTGCTTTTAACTGCCATACTCATATTTTATTAGTATTGTTCATCCAGAGGCATAAACCAAAAGAAAAAAAAGTAAACTTAAATATTAAATGCAGTTTTTTAAAAAATTATTTCTTTGCTGTTTAATTAACTCTTGCTCAAATAACTGGGAAAATGAGTATAAACAAATCTCGGATGAATTTAAGGATGGTTTATGGCTTTAACTGGAGAAGTAACGAATAATTTAGTCAAATATCTTAAAAGATAGATTAATAATGTAAAATATTTTACTAATTCATTAGTAAATTTTCATTCGTCATAGATTAGCAAGAAGCATTCTCAAGTGTGCAAAACTGAATAAAATTTACGTGTTGCAAATGCTTGAGGTGCCCTTCTCAAGCATGTAATATTTTCAAGTAATATATAAGGAAACACCTCAGTCATGTTTGCAACGTGTATTTCTAATGTTAAATGTATTTATTTATTTCATTTTAGCACAAACAGCGAATGGCAACACCTCGTTGTTGGAAAGTAGAAGACGCGAAGTAAAAGATCGTGTTCGATAAATTTTAAATTCAGTTGAGCGACAACTTCTTGAAGTGTTAGATCGTTATGTGTGATGTTTAATAAATTGTGATTGATTTTATTATGTAATAGAGTCAACTTTATATACGAGAGCGGGAAGTTTTTTTTATACCTTCGCGACTTTCTCATGCCCGAAAGATAAATCTTATTTGTGTTTTCTATCTGAGTTAGTTCTGCTGTTTCGCAAGTTAAATTTCATTCACTAGCATCGTCAGTGTTTATTTTGTTGGTTATTGGCAACAGCAGAGCTTCAATTTATTTTCCTAGGCTTTTAGAAGACTAAATTGGATATGCCAGTCAATGGTAACACGTTGCGTTTAAGGGTTAAAATATTATATATAAACTATTTTAAAAGAATTATGCGCATGGTTTAAAGTTAACCTGCCTCTTACTGAACTTTAAAATATATGAGAAATGTAAAGTTAAATGCGCAAGGTTAAAAGTTAACCTGCCTTTTATTGAACTTTGAAATGCATGAGAAATGTAAAGTTAAAAAATTGATTTTGATAAAATGAGTAATTTCGAACGAAAAAAATGAAGTACTCCGTTTTCTTTTCACAGCACATCGAGATTCCTGTCATTTATTATATTGCGTCAGAATATTACCGCAGAGGTTATATACATACTAGAGTGTGAGCTGCTTCATCTGAGAGACAGAAAATGGCTGTCAACATGAAGAGGAAATAATGGTCAAATAAGAGGGTGTGAGATTCTATATTTAGCATCTCTCTCACGACATCATGCAATACGATAAACTACTGATTGTTCGCAGAACAGAGTGGAACCGCAGATAAGTGAATTTCGCTGATAATCCGCTAACTAGGTGAAAAAGAATACTAGTGTATCAGTTGCCTTATAAAACCAATAATACTAGCATACATTTAAACTATACACTGTAAAAACGAATTAGAAACGTTCCTGGAAAATAATGGACAGCTGATGTGCCCAATTTCTTTCAGTAACATATCTTAGAAAAACCAGGGACGTTTTCGCTGACTTCAGTAACAATCCTGAAATTGTCCTGGAAGCTTCCTGAAATATTCAGGAAGCTTCCCGTTTAAAGTCATTCGTATCACTGGAATTTGAGAGTAAACTTAGGCGGGCATACTAGAATAGTTTGGCACCTTCTTGCGTTTCCAGGAGAGCTCCAAAAGCCGTATTGCAAACATGGCCACAGCGAAGTCAGAATTGCAAGTTAGTATCAAGAATTTTACTCGCCTGCAATTCTTCGCAAAGCTACGAGGTTCATAGACTGGTTTGCACCCTTTGGATGCCTTATCAGTCTGGATGGGCCGCAATCGAACTAGAGCGGGTACACTTCATAAATACGCTCAGTTAATCTTTAAACTGAGAGCTAAAGCTATTTTTTACAACAGAGAGTAGTCTACATTCGGACATTTTGTAGCAATTCAGGAAACGTTTTGACAATGATACTTGATTTTTCCAGGAAGTGGATAAAAACCATTTAAAACCCGCGAAACGTTTCACAGAAATAGTAACATTTCGGAATTTTTTTACAGTGTAGCTAAAAACGAAAACAGTGTATGTAAAAAAATGTATGTAAAAGTTAAACAATGATTGCTCATCATTGCAACTGGATTACAGACATATGCCAGCAAATTGTGCAAAAAGATCATTTAAAATGTATTAAGTTGAGCTATACAAAAAGCGGAGGAGGTTTTGCTCGAAAAAACTCTTCTGATCCCTCATTTCGCTTGTAAGTAGTGTGCATCGGAAAATCAGAAAATAGTGTAGATCTAAAGCTGTAGGGGAAGGTCGTTTAGTATCGGACAGCGGGTAGTATCGGACAAGGGCTGCTTCTTAATTCCGCCGCCAGGGGCAGCACGTACTGGGTCAACATAGTGTGCCGTATTGGGGAAGAAAGCAACAGACGCTATATTGGTTCAAATCAACCGTTCGTTCTGGTGTGCAAAGCTAGTTGTGTGTTTGTTGAGAGAATTGCAGTGCACGAACTTAACTTCTGAGGCATATATTTACACATAGAGTAAGTTATATTGTTTCATTGTTATACCTTTAGACTGATAGTATATTAATCTAAGTATTATGAGCTATAAAAGTGTCTAGTTTCAGTAATAACCTAGTGGTGGTTAAACAACTGTAGCTTTACAGTCGGGTTGTATCGGACAAACCAATTTCGGGTTGTATGGACAAAGTTACTGGCACCAAAATAAAATACTGACGGTGTTTTTCTTTGTCCAACAAGTAGAAATGGAAAAATCACGACATAAATGGGATGAAACAAATATGAAAGAAGCCATTGAAAAGTTTGACTTAATAAAATGACAATTAGAGAAGCTAGTGAAAGATATTTAGTCTCAAAAAGTACTTTGGATGATAGGATCAAAGCTTTTCCTTTTAGACTTGTATACTATTCTAAGTAACCAACTACTTTGTTCGTTTCAATTTTTTGCACATTAAAATGTTATTTATTAACTATTTGTTTTTATTTCAACATTTTAATGTTTTGTCCGATACAACCCTCCAAAATTTAAAATTGCCCAAAAATAAAGTTTGACAAAAATTTGTTTAAAAAATACGACTGTATGTTTTTTTAACCAAAGTTTACAATTTATGTTAGATAACTTAGTACAGCATAATTTAGTGTAAAAACTAATTCTGTACAAATAAAACAAAAAGTGTTATGATTGAAATGGCTTAGGTGTCCGATACTACCCGACCTTCCCCTAAGTAGTGTTGATTCAAAAATCAAGCTGTAACTTGCAGTGTAGAACTGAAAGTCAGTTTGTAGAAAAGATCAAAAAACTTTGGATGGTTTGATATGTTTTGAAGGAAGGGGGTAGAATAAAATAGGAATGTTTAGAAGTAGATTTTTCATTTGTAAATTAAAAATGGATGCATTTCTCTATATTGAGTTAGTTATCGCCGATTGTGCAGCGCTCAAGTTGTATTGTTGCTCCAGGAATATTACAAAGTAACTCGAGATGTTTTAACAATTTCACATTAGTTACTCAAGAATAGCTTCCAAACAGTAACTTAACTTCAGAATTATTCAGTAATACAATTAATTGTGTAGAGTGTTTCCAACTTTAAATAAAGAAGAAGAAAACTGATATTATAATTTTGGCAGCAGAGGAGGGGGGGGGACTTAAGTTTCTTCCGAAATGAGAAATATTAAGTATTAATTAGGGAATAGTCTAGAAATAGCTGCATGCACAAAAAACGTTTTGCGTTTCAATTTTTTATACTATAGCCCAGTGGTGCCCAACCTACGGTCCGTGGTCAGATGTGGCCCTCGTAGCTGATATATCTGTTTCGATGATTCGAAGTTCAATGATACAAATCGAAAAAGCCTTCAAAACAATCAATCATCTTCATTCGGTATATGATTGTTGCAAATTTGAAGTCAAATCGTCAGTTTATTTCTAAAAAACAATTGGAAACTTCGCATCAATAAAATAAGCATGTAGTATGATAACAGCAATTCTTAGATTGTAATTTACGTTCCTTTTAGATTTTTTCCCCATTGTTGTTTGAAAAGATTTAAATATATTTTAATTTTATGTGTGTCCTGGCCCTCGAGTTGCATCTTAGTATAAGGTGTGGCCCGCGGGTAAAAAAATGTAGGGCATCAAAGCAATAAACATTTAAACCTGCAAAAAATAGACATTTTTAGCATGACAAATGTCAGATTTATGTCAATTGACTAAATAAATTTTAAGTAAATAATTTATTATGTCAAAATAGTTACTATTATAAAACCGATAAAAAATTAAACTCGTATATGACAGAGTAAGGTTATATCACTGGGAAATTACTCTGAACTTGACACTAATAATGAAAAAATTAATTAGAAAAAGAAACGCAGCGTCAAAAAGTGTGCCAATAAGTTGAAAAGTAAGCATTGCAAATCTAAACAATATTTTTAAACTTTCCAGATTTTTTTTTTTTTTGAGCAATCACGATTGCTTATTGCTTTCTGATTTGACTGTTTTTGGCGCGCTATGATTTTCTTTTCCCGCCAGCTCCCTCTGCAGCACCACCGTCGACCTGCTCCTCACGATGCTGCTCTCCTATAGCGAAAACCATCTCCAGGTTGCGTCCATATCTTACACACACGCGCATACATACACAACTACACACAAACACATACACCTACACACACATACACAAACACATAAACACACTCAAACACATACACACAACTACCCACACATTCATGCCTGCACACAGACACAAACACATATGCCTACACACACATACACGTACCCCGCCCCCACGCACACAAACACTCATACACACAACTACCTACACACTCATGCCTGCACACAGACACAAACCACATGCCTACACACACATACTCCCTACACACAAGCATATACCCTCCACACACAAACACACACGCCTACATACACACACACACACACACACACTCGTGATTGCGAAAAACATAATTTGAATTCAAAATGACAAAATTCAAATTATTATTTTTTTTTTTTTTGTTATTTAATACTTTTTCTTGTTTGTCTTTTTCTTTAAAGTTTCAACTTCTAGTGCAGTATCAGCTATTTTTGTGTTGACTTTACATAGGAATTTTTACCGTTTTTAGGCGCGAAAGCATCGCAAAAAAGCAATTATCCCCATCAAAAAAAAAGAAAAAAAAAAAAAAAACTCTCTGTCGCATAGCACGAAAACAACCTATTAGTGTTATGTCAAAGATACTAAATGCATTAGTATTACGTGGAGTTAAAAGTTCGTTTTCCGCCAGAAACACTTTTGAGAGTTTGTTTTTCACCGAAATTGAATTTCCACTAAATGGCATTGAAAGAAAATCATCACTCAACAAAACGCAAAAGAAAATAATTCCTCACATCAAAAAACTAACCTCAGTAAAACAAAATGAAGTTATAGCATTTTTCAACAAGTAGAAATTCTATTTTTTTCTTATATTCTTTCAGTCGATAGTAAGTTGTTTTTCCCCAAAAACTCATTTTATTCTTTTTTACTTCCTTTTACAAAAAAGGAAGTATTGTATTCGTGAAAAAAATTTCACTCAAAAACCGGCCTTAATTTCTATTTTGCTCACCCCCGAATGAATGTTTTTTTTTTTTTTTTTTTGACTCGACCCCACGTGGATATATGCCTAGGAGCGTACATACACATGAAATATCCATTTTGACGATCCCCGAGTTAATTAAAATAAGTTTTCTCGTGACGTATGTATGTGCGTATGTGTGTATGTATCTTGCATAACTCAAAAACGGTATGTCCTAGAAAGTTTAATTTTGGTACGTGGACTCCTAGTGGGGTCTAGTTGCGCACCTTCTCTTTTGGTTGCATTCGGATGTTCCTAAGGGGGTCTTTTCCCCCTTTTTGGGAGGAAATCATTGTTAATCTCGATGTAAACTCAAGTGGTGTTATAATTTGGCGGACATTTGGCGATATTTCGCCAGTCTTTTGGTCGCCAAGTTTTGTACTTGGCGACAAATTTGGCCTTTTTTTTTAAATCTGGTTTCGATTTGGTCACATTTAGAGAGTAAACTGTTGAATCACATTAAAATTGCCAATAATGGGAAAATAACATTAAATTGGAGTAAAAGGAAGTCATCAGCTCGTTATTTTTTTGCAACACTGGAGTAGGTTATAAAGCATCTTAATTGCATCAAAGCCGACAACCAGGAATTAATTTTTGTCGAGCCTTTGTGAGGTTCTCAAAGGAAGAGTTCAAAGCATGCTATATAAACATTTTATTGATCAAGGTATCGAAAACAAGACAGCAATAATGCAACGAAAGTTTTAATTTACGCTTTGCCTTGTCACCAACTATCAGGATTTCATGAACACCCCTCTCCCTCTCCATTGAAAGCGTGAAATCATTTGTAGACGACCCCTCAGAGTGACCGTAACACAAGACATAGTGTCAAGGGCAAATATACGACTGCCACATGTAAAATGTTTCAAAAGAAAACGTTAGCTTCAACTTTTAAGCACTTTAATCAAAACAGCCGTCACAATTTCTTTTTGGAGAAAACTCTAGTATTAATAATTCTTTCGAAAGAAAATAAATTACCGCGTAGAAATTGTTTACATCTTAAAGAAAATTCTCGGCGTTTTTACTCCGTGCTTTTATTATTCACGAAATTCCAAAATGAAATTTCAGAGTTGCTTTTAATAAGCCGCGTTTTTGTCAAAAGTTATTTTAGTGTTTACGAAATATTATTTTAGAATTGGCTGAATCAAACAAGCTCAAGTTTTTGCTGACAAGCGTAGTGAATTCTTAAACTTAAAAAAAGTTTAAATACATAAGCATACAAAAAAAGGTTAAAGTCAAATGTATGCGAACACTGTAAAAAAATCCCGAAACGTCACTGATTATTTTCAGGTAACGTTTCGGGTTTTCACGGGTTTTCATCTATTTCCCCGTAAAATCAAGCATCTTTGCAAAAATGTTTCCTGAAATGCTACAAGTTGCACGAATGCAGACTTTTCATTGTCGTGAAAGCCATTTTTAGCTACCGGTTTGAAGATAGACTGAGCGTTATTAATAAGTGTATCGGCTTTAGCTCGATTACAGTCCGTCCAGATTGATTAAGCTCCCAATAGGGCCGTTTCCATGGACGCTTTCAACCCTGGAAAAAAACCTGCTTTTCACCGCGTTCCGGTTATTTGCGGGGTATATGTGGAATTTTTCTCCTCCTGCTTCATTGTGGAATGAAAGCGGACTTTTTAACCAAAATGCATAACGAGAAACAAGTTCTTCTACTTGCTGGGTATAGCCGCTAAGGATTCTGGGTAAAAACCGCTTTCTCTGGTACAATGGGAAACCTATTCTTACATGTAAACGGGGGATTTTTCAATTTTTTTTTGCGGAGCCGGAGCGGGGATTTACTGGGTAGAAAAGTGTGTTGTGAACGCGGATAATAATAAAGAGCGATGAGGTTCTGGATAGCTGGTGCTTCGCAAGGCAAGAATTGCAGGTAAGGGAGACGCTTGGTGCGGATGCACCAAGCGTCTCCCTTACCTGCACTCTACCTTACCTGCAAATTACCCCTTACCTGCAAAACACTATAATACTTAATGTTTTTTACTGTTGATAACTTACTGTATTTAAGCTTATTTTTGGGGGTTTTCACTTATGCGCGAATCTCACTTGTGCGCGAAAATTTCGTTGTCCCCTTTGGTCGCGTATAAGTGAGAGGTCACTGTATTAGTATGAATTTTTTTTTTCAAACTTCCAATGGCAGGCTACATTTAAAGATCGTATGAGAAGAACACAATGAATAAACAACGAGAAAGTAACGGAATGACATAGTGATATGTTTAGCCCAATACAGCCTTAGCCTCCCAGCATAGGCGGCTGGTGCACCAAAAAAGATGGGGGTCTAAAGAAATGTAGGAGTTAGGGGGAGTGGCCCCAGATGCATATTTTTTTTTTTTTTGTAAAACTGGGCTTTATTATTGTCTTTTAATATTGCTGATTTACTGACTTAATATTTCTGGAGAAATGGTCACATACACACACACACACATACAAAGCAGACTCTCTCTCTCCTCTTCCATTTCAATTCTGCTTTGACCGTGGTTGCATTGATGCTTCTGGAGCTTTCTTCGTAAATCAGGAATGTTCTAATCAATTGCGATAAACGTACCCAATTTCCCTTGAAGGTTCCAGACTGGTTTGAACCGGATAGATTTCCAAGTTGTTCAGAAAGATTCAAGGATAAATTCAGGAAGGTTACTGTCTTTTAGCGGAAAACTTTTCCTGGTAGGGATTGCAATACCGGACCAAAAATTCAATAACAGTATTCGGTATTTTTAAAACAGGATACCGGAATACCGGTATTTGAAGTTTCTCAAAAAATTGCTTGAAAATATATTGTTTCGTTGCTACATCACATAATTTGTGAACAAAAATTTTATTACTTCTGAAAACGTATAGTAAACAAATATAAAATAAAGGAATTAATGTCATAATAAACTAGTATGTTGTGGCCA
Source organism: Uloborus diversus (assembly GCF_026930045.1). Classification (NCBI taxonomy): domain Eukaryota; kingdom Metazoa; phylum Arthropoda; class Arachnida; order Araneae; family Uloboridae; genus Uloborus; species Uloborus diversus. The sequence continues at coordinate 151,675,049 of NC_072738.1, read as the reverse complement.
TCACGAAACTTTCTTCTATATTTTTCTTTTTTTTTTCTGATCCCTCCCCATGCTTGACGAGGAAGCAATATTCCCAACAAAAACAAGCAATATTCACATGCAAAATCATGACGACTATCCCAATGTCTGAATTATTGCAAAAGCAAAGCAAAGAGCGAAAATTGAAAGTTATTTTAAAAGCCTTGCTTGAATTAATTACAAATATTTTATTTGTTAACAAACATAAGATGGCAACAGTTAAAAATTTTAAATCATTGAGATAATATTTCCGGTCATTTCCATACAATTAAAATCACGAGAAATACGCAGACGACAATCTATTACGATTTATCTTTCTTATTGTTGCATTAATAAAACTATTTTTATTCGCTAAAAAATAATGATAATAAAAATAAATCAGCACCTCTTGGCGCGATTGGCGCCAAAGTTGAACCAAAGCCTGTTTACATATAGATTCACATATATTCCAAATTTCAACCAGAACGTAGCATTACTTCTTGAGATAGGGCACTCACAATGGAAAAAAAGAACGGGCGATTGCGCTACCCCCTTTTTAGCTGTTGACACCAAAATAAAATCAGCTCTTATACCCACTAAGGGCTACTTGCCGATAAATTTTTCTTTCATTCCGTTCATTATTTCTTGAGATACAGCAGGCACAATTGACGACGAAAAACGTTCTATAGCTCAACCCCCGTTTGAGTTATTGACACCAAAATTTAATCAGCACCTGTTCTTGTTAATGGCAACATATGGACCAAATTTTGTTTGATTCCGCCAGTTACTTCCTGAGGAATAGCAATCACGCGTAACTCAAAAAACGTCCCATTGCTTCACCCCCGTTGGAGGAATTCGCGCCAAAAACCAATGGGCACAAGTTCACATAGGGGCACATATGTGTACCAAGTTTCGTTCGATTTCATGCAGTAGTTTTTGCTGTAGAGCGGCCACAAAAAACTGGTCACACACAGACGTGACACACATACACACACACACACACACACACACAGACAGACATTTTCCAAAAATAGTCGAAATGGACTCAGCACACCTTAAAACGTTCGAATCCGTCAAAATTCGAAATTCGAAAATTTGCACGAATCCAATACTTTCTTCTATATATTAGATATAGAAGAAAGTAAAAATCAATGATAGCAAAAAACATCTAGTGAATTGTCTCTAAGAGTGGAACTCATTTTAGTGCTCAACTTTCCTGCAGTTGAAAATACTCTTTCTTAATTCACGCAGGTCGGTGGTACTGTTAGCTACTAGCCTCTAATTTTCTAGAACAGCGGTTCCCAACGTTTTTCCCTTTGCGAACCCCTTCCTAACTCCGAAAGAAGTTAGCGAACCCCTTGGGTACTAGGTAATAAGTAAACAAGCAAAACCAAAAGCGCGCACACACTGACAATAAAATTTGGGCGATTTTTTTTTAGTTTGATGTTATTCCATAGTGAACAACAAGTACGAAAACATGATTGCGAAATATCGAATTACAAATATTGCTACGAGCTAAAATTGCTAAAAAATGAATGAAAAACAAATTCACCAAAAAATAAACAGTGATTATCATGCGTTGAGCTTCAATCAACTTTGGAAAAAATTTTAAAACGGACTTTTTGTGGAACAAAGAGACTCAAAGTTTGGCTGAAATTTTTCTGACACAAGGTTATATTTATCTCTATCACTAAATCAGAAGTCAATTTAGTTGTCATGTGATCAACCGACCAGGGTTCGACCGGTATCAGTTTCCTACCAGGTATCAGAAGCTGTGTGACGTTGCGATGTGCATCACGAGTTCTTGAGAAAGTCTGCAGACTATTTCTTAGTTGGGGGACGATCAAACTGAAAATCTGAAGAAAACAAAATCATAAATTTCAGCTAATGAAGCTTTCTACCGTAGTTACCACAAGTAGCATGTACTTGAATTAGCATCTTACGTTTGAGAATGTTCCGGTGTCAATTTAGGTCACACAACCGACTTAATCTCGGTTCATCTAGCAGATTATTTTTTACTTCCTTTTACAAAAATGGAAGTATTGTATTCGCGAAAAAAATTTCACTCAAAAATCGGATTTAATTTCCATTTTGCTCACCCCCAAATGAATGTTGAGTTTTTTTTCGACCCGACCACACGTACATATGTACCTAAGAACGTATAGACGCCCGAAATATTCATTTTGACGTTTCCCGAGTTAATTACAACGAGTTTTCTCATGACGTCTGTATGTACGTATGTATGTGCGTTTGTGTGTATGTATGTCGCATAACTCAAGAACGGAATGTCCTAGAAAGTTGAAATTTGGAACATAGACTCCTAGTGGCGTCTAGTTGTGCACCTTCTTTTTTGGTTGCATTCGTATGCTTCAAAGGGGGTCTTTTGCCCCTTTTTTGGGGCAAATCATTGATAATTTCGATGTAAACTCACGTGGTATAATTTGGCGGACACTTGGCGATATATCGCCAGTCTTTTGGTCGCCAAATTTCGTCGCCGACTTGGCGACAAATTTGGCGATTTTTTTTAAAATTTGGTTTTAAATTGGCCACTGTTGGTGATATTTAAAGAGTAAACTATTGAATCACATTAAAATTGCCAATAATGGGGAAATGACATTGAATTGGAGTAAAAGGAAGTCATGTGATGCACACATCAGCTCGTTTAATTTTGGATTTGCGACGCAGATTGCTGAAAGAAAAAAAAAAACTTTGCGACTGGGATTTTCTGTTGGAAATGCAATGCGTACTAATGTGTCTAAAAAATGCCCGTCTCATTTTTAGAGGATAAAATGTGAAAGTCACATCGGGTAAAAATAGTTCAAATAGATGGTCATGGAAAACAATTGGATATATGAGGTGTTGAGTATTAAAACCAAATTAATCAATTAATTTAAAAAGTTTTTTTTTTATCATAGTTTAATTCTTTGTCATTTCTATTTCTCCACAAAGCGATCTGGAACAACTCCACCTCCATCTGATCGAAAACCAACTGCCAAAACTCCAGTTTACTTCAAAATCTGCATAATCCACACATTGCCTCTGTCAAGCCTGTGTACTGCCGTCATTGCCTGTGTACGAGTAACATCGCATATATTATTTAGTACTCAAAAAAGAGTGGTAGTAAGGTTTACTTTTAAATAAAATACTTGTTTTCAGATCCTTCTGTTCCTAAAAAAAACATTAATACTATTTTATGATGGAGCTTTCAAACGAAAACTGTTCCGAACCTAGTCAGATACTTAATTTGTGATTGTACAAGCTACTAAGATACGGCAAAAATTTGAAGTACCACATGACCTTAATCGGAGTTTGAATGGAAATTTCTTTTTAAAATAGGGTCGATTTACTTTAACACCAGTTCAACCCACATTATTGTTATCCGTAAATAATTAATTAGTCCATACTGCTTAATTGAAAAGGAAAACAAAATTTAAGTGATACACCCGAACGTTATAAAAACGAAAAAAAAAATCTTTTAGAAAAATGAAATGAGTAAAGCGTGAAATAGTTTTTCTCTCCTGTAAAATTAAACGAGCTGATGTGTCCGCCAAATTATAACACCACTTGAGTTTACATCGAAATTAACAATGATTTCCCCCAAAAAAGGGGCAAAAGACCCCCTTTGGAGCATACAAATGCAGCCAAAAAGAAAAGTGCACAACTACACCCCACTAGGAGTCTACGTTCCAAATTTCAACTTTCTAGGACATTCCGTTCTTGAGTTATGCGACATACATACACACATACGCATATACATACATACATACATACATACAGACGTCACGAGAAAACTCGTTGTAATTAACTCGGGGATCGTCAAAATGGATATTTCGGGTGTCTGTAAGTTCCTAGGCACATATCCACGTGTGGTCGGGTTGAAAAAAAAAACTCAACGTTCATTTGGGAGTGAGCAAAATGGAAATTAAGGCCGATTTTTGGGTGAAATTTTTTTCGCGAATACAATACTTCCTCTTTTGTAAAAGGAAGTAAAAAGAAAAGTATTCTGCTGGTTCTGATACTAGACGCGGAATATATTAATTTTCAAACAGATTAACTTAATATTTCTCTTCCTAAAATCGCAGAATAAAACATGACTTATTTTGAAACGAACAACTAATTTAAATAGAAATCCACTTAAGCGGAATTCTGCATTAAGTACCAGCATTATTACATTTTCCAGGATATCGGCTAAAAGAAACCGACTTAATATCAAATGTTTCTCATAACTTCTGAAATAAGTCAATAACTTCATCTCTTCTCGAACGAAATGTCGAAAACGTCCTTTCAAATCCTCTCGGAGGAAGCTGCTCCAGTAATGAGGAGGCAGAAGCAACAGGTGAAACCTTACTCCGAACATTCCCCCCGTTGAAGGGCTTAATTAGGGTTTCGTTGCCAACTCTGCTTCCGATTCCAGAAAGATTCTCAGCCAAAAAGTTTCAATTAAAATAATTACGTCCCTTAAATGAACCCGAGATCCTTTCGTGAGCTCCATGTGCTCCAGTGAAACCAGGCCTCATTACGGCTCCGATAAAAGGGTTCCAAAAACTGAGGATCTCGCTGGCGTGAAATATTATACAAGCACGTTGGACCGGTTCTCGTCGGAGGTTTTTGAAAATTAATTTCTGTATGGAGTTAAAGAAGTTTATTAATTCAAGTTGTGCCAAAACTTGAGCCATTTTAATGTAGATTGGAAAACTTCAAGCATTTAAGCACTTTCTTAAGCAATAGAAGATATACAGGGTGTTGCAAAACTAATGGTCCATACTAAATGAGGTGATAGACCTTGCCAAAACAAACAACTTTCACAATGTCATGTGGAGTGGGAAAGCAAATGGCAGGCCGGGAGAGGGCACTTTGTTCAAAGAAATGGGGAATGCAATAAGGACTAAAGACTACAATATGAAGGGAAAGGTTCTTTATTTATAACTTTATACTGTCCAACCACGGATTGTATGGAATTTTCAAACGTCCAGACAAGACTAATCTATCTGAATGAGGGGGAAAAGTAAAAATTTGATGCCAGTCTTCCGCTCATTTGAATGAAACTCTGCTTCTGCAAAAGCTGGCATCGCTAAAAAATAATAGATTCGTCCATTTCCGGTTGTAAAACGAATGTTTGTTTTTCCATACAATCCGTGGTCAGGCAGTAACTACGCTATTTAGATGGACACAAGTACTGTAACTTCTTGCTAGCAGGTGTTGCTCGATTTATGAACATGTACCAGCAAATGGACGCCCACCGCGTAACCAGAGGAACTTTCCCGAAAAAGCGCAGCAGACCTTTATAATATGACATGAATATTCTAGCGTGTGCGTTGTTCAATGTCTCGATAATATGAAGCTTGTTTTTACAACATTAGTTGTTAGAACATTCGTAATAAATAAAGGTTTCCTTGTCCTCATATTGTTGTTCTTGGTCTTTATTGCATTCCCTATTTCTGCGAACCAAGTTGCATTGTGAAAGTTGTTTGTTTTGGCAAGGTCTATCACCCCTTTCAGTATGGACCATTAGTTTTTAAACACCCCGTATATACCAAAATATCTTATTTCCAATCAAAGCTTCTACTCGTGGGTGTGGTTAGGCAAAGGTCTCTAATGTCAAAGTTTTCGTGTTCACACCCAGCTCCAATCGGAGGGTTTTAAAGATGCAGAAAATCGTCAACGTTCATATCCTGTGACTATGCAGCACGTTAAAGATCCCCTGATCATATATATTTGACTTGTATACTCTAGTTTTGTGCAGTGAGTTACCGCAAACGTAAGTTACCTGTAACTTACTGCAAAATACCTATCCATGCCTTCAATCTTTGAGTTGAACGCACCATTGCTGCGGTCACACCTGTGGTGTGCTGATTCTACATTAGCTACCAGTTTGTTTGACTCTCTTGGCTCCCTTAAGAGAGGTTCTTATTTTAGACACTAGGTTTCTTATTTTAGATCAAGGGAAAAAAATGGAAATATGGCTCACGCTACCAAAACTTTACTGGCATCAGAGCAACTATCGAAGGAAATGCTCTCAATATCTGGTGGAACCGACAGAATCAAACAACCACATTTCTTTGAGGCCACCTTATATCTATCACTTTTAGTGGTGGTCCAAAAAATGTCCTAATTGTAATAAAAAATACACCAAGCAGACATCCTCACAACATATCTTGGACTGTCTGAGACTGGATAAGAGAGATTGGATAATCCTTTGCTTCAAGTGCACTATTAATTCTTCACGTGGTAGACCATGTTCAACACGAGTTCGAGTTCGATAGTATACAAATTATGCGTTTAAGCACAATTAATGCATTGAAACAGTTTGTTTTAATCAACATTATTAAAGCACAAATCAACACAAAATCAACATTATTAAAGCACAAAATTTGCAAAATAGTTGTACACAAATATTTTGGTGTTGCAAATTTTTCAGCGCAGAAAAAGTCTTAAGCTTGCGTCTCAAAGCAGAAATAAGAAAAAGAAGCCTGTTTATTTTATTAAATTGAAGTTTGTTTTACTACATTTGTAGAGTTTGACAAAAAGAGACTGCGAATACTTCAGAACAAACATTAGAATACATAAAAACAACCATATCACGTAAACATTTCTGACACCGTGTCTTCTGAATTTATTAATGAGCCCCTTTATCAGGTCGTACTACGCGTACTACGGGACCCTCCCATTTTCGTCGATCTACACAAAAAAGTTTTAACCAACTTTGTTTCTGGACTTCCTTCTCAGTCCGAGCCTTATATCTCTGATATCCCTAGCTCTCATATGTGGGGGCCATATTCGACCCTGACCATATCGTCGTCGCAGCAAGAATGAGACATCTAACACAGAGGTGCCCACCTCTCTAAGGTCAAGGATCCACCCCCTAAATATCGCAAAGCCTCCCCCCCCCAAAAAATAAAACATACCCCTCAAAACACCCCCTAAAAATTTCAATGGCGCAGTCTGCGCCATGACCCCCCCCCCCCCCCGATAGGCACTACTGTCTAACAGATTTTAACTGTAGCTAAGTTGCTTTTAGATGTCTTACTATTGCCTGACGCTACTAAAAACGGTTAGTGAGAAAGTGTGAAGGTCAAGATTTTCAGATTTAACCCTAAACCTCCCAGAGAGGTAGAAATTTGAAGAAAAAAAAAATTAATTTGAATTTTGACATTTTGAATTTAAATTATGTTTTTCGCCATCACGAGTGTGGGGGGTATGTGTGTTTGTGTGTAGGGGGTATGAGTATGTGTGTGTAGGCATATGTGTTTGTGTCTGTGTGCAGGGATGAATGTGTGCGTAGTTGTGTGTATGTGTATGTATGTTTTTGTAGGTGTGTATGTATAGGTCTCTGTATGTATGCGTGTGTGTATGTGTGGGTAGGTATATGTGTGTGTATGCGTTTGTGTGTGTATGTGTGCGTGTGTAATTGTGTATGTATGCGCGTGTGTGTAGGACATGGATGCAACCTGGAGACGGCTTTCGCTATGGGAGCAGCACCGTGAGGAGCCCGCCGACGGTGATGGTGCGGAGGGTGGCGATGGGAAAATAAAATGATAGGACGCCAAAAACAGTCAAATGAAAGCAATAAGCAATCGTGATTGCTCAAAAAAAAGGACAAGAGCCGATCGGTGTTTTAATATTCAATATATACGAAGATAAGATGAGCAATGAGATAAAGATGGAGATAAGAGAAATTTGCTGTGGATGTGGACTTTTTCTTTTCTCACCCGGTAGTCGATGCCCACCGTGGATATAAAGACGCCAGACAGGAAAGCGCCGTCTTTGTATCGGACGAGCAGGCACGTCTTCCCCACCCCGGAGTCACCGACCAGCATCACCTGCAACGTAAGAGAGAGTCAGTTAATTGGTGGCAACTTCATGTAGAAATAGATTTGCATCACAGACAAAGAGAGACCGGAGAAGATTGTATCACAGGAATCGCGATGTGTGGTCAGAGGAAGTAAACCAGAGAGATTACATAAAATACACCGCCAAATCATTTATTCCATCTGAGGACAGCAGTTTCGTGCTTTTTAGCACTCATCAGCCCGGATTCTTCCCCCCAATTCTTCCTGTTCTGGGCTGGTAAGTGCTGAAAAAGCCCGAAACGGAAGTCCTCGGATGGAATAACTGAGCTGGCGGTGTATTTTATGTATTTCTGCGTCAGCCCTGGCTTAGGGCGGTAACTAACTGCAAAACAGTAGAGAGAGTTTTCTTTTGGAATAACGAAAAAAGGTCCGCGAAGACTTGTCACTTTCTTCATTGTCGCGTGAGAGGAACGTCACCTCTCACGTGACAACGAAGAAAGTGACCAGTCTTAGCAGATGTTGATGCGGAAATTCACTGGCGATCATTGGTTATTGTTGGTTTAATGCCAATTCGTGTTACAAAGAGCATTTTCGGCCAAAAAAAGGCGATAAGTAGCATTTTATTCTTGCAGCGGACAACCAATGGAGATATCACAGAATAAAGAGATATTTTTAGTCGCCAACATATTGTGTTTGATTGTCACGTGACATCCCACGGCACCACCAAAATTCAATGAAGTTAGAAGGCCTTTTCAATGAGAAACGATTTGAATAATTTAAGTTGACGCAACTAAACGAATAATGTCAAGAACTGGCAATGAATTATCGCTTGATCGGTGATGCGAAGATCCTTTCACGTGGCAATAAAGAATGCGATAGGCGTTCGAGAAGCTCCTCTCGCGATTCCAAAACACTTTGAATCTCTACTAGAATACTTTCTCCGGTGGGTTCAACCTTAGAGGAAGTACATGAATACACCGCCAAAACTCAGTCATTCCAGCCGAGGACTGCAGTTTCGTGCTTATTAGCACTCCTCAGCCCGGCATAGGAGGGCTGAGCTGGAGGTGGAAAACCTCTTAAAGAAGCCAAGGCTATAGGGCGGTAACTTACTGAAATTGCCATGCCTTGCCTTCAATTTTCGAGTAGAACCGAACCATTGCTTCGGTCACTCGTCTGGTCACTGCTAATTTTATACTACTAGTTTCTGGCACTCTTGGCTTCCTTAAGAGATTTTCCACCTCCAGCTCAGTCACTTTCCTATGCCGGGCTGATGAGTGCTAAAAAGACCGAAACTGCAGTCCTCGGCTGGAATGACTGAGTTGGCGGTGTATTTCATGTATTTCTGCCTTAGCCCTGACTATATGGCGGTAACTTACTGAAATTATCAGAGGAAGTAGTAAATAGATAATCTTTTGGAATCACGTGAGGACGTTTCTCTTCTCTCGTGATAGACCTTCGCATTCTACTAGGCATGAAGATTAGGGGAGAGTGTTGTACATTGCGACACTTAACGTATTTTAATTTTTAATGTCAATTATTTGAATCAAATTTAAAATCTAAAAGTCACTTTAAAATATCCCAACATATTTCTCTGCAATATATTTTTTTAAAATTCAAACAGTTTGAAAATGAAACATTGCCAATCATTTAAAGCAAGAGATACAAGCTGTCCCAAGGTACCACATACTATTGTGCCTTGGGACTCACGCTGTTACACTATGGGAAAGTCTTCATGGTTCAGAAAACATCACCAACAAAACAAAATAAACGAGCTGATGCGTGATCACATGACTTCCTTTTACTCCAATTTAATGTCATTTCCCCATTATTGGCAGTTTTAATGTGATTCAATAGTTTACTCTCTAAATATCACCAACAGTGGCCAAATTGAAACCAGATTTTTAAAAAATAAATAAATAAATCGGCAAATTTGTCGCCAAGTTGGTGACAAAAACTTGGCGACCAAAAGACTGGCGATATATCGCCAAGTGTCCGCCAAATTATAACACCACTTGAGTTTACATCGAAATTAACAGTGATTTCCCCCCAAAAGGGGCAAAAGACCCCCTCTGGAGCATCCGAATGCAACCCAGACCCCACTATTAGTCTAAATACCAAATTTTAATTTTCTAGGACATTCCGTTCTTGAGTTATGCGACATAAATACACACATACGCTCATACATACGTACATACAGACGTCACGAGAAATATCGTTGTAATTAACTCGTGGATCGCCAAAATGGATATTTCTGGTGTCTGTACGTTCCTAGGCATATATCCACGTGTGGTCGGGTTAAAAAATAAACTCAACATTCATTCGGGGGTAAGTAAAATGGAAATTAAGGCCGATTTTTGAGTGAAAATTTTTTTGCGGATACAATACTTCCTTTTTTGTAAAAGGAAGTAAAAACAAAATAAAATTCAGTTCATTAGTTTCACAAACACAAAGACAGAAAATAAAATAAAAATGAAGAAAGTATTTACTTTTGAGTCGTGAAATTTTCTTTCTCTCACAAAATCGCGTCAATTCCACTCATTTGATGCTGATTTTTACGATGGAACCATTTAGTGGTGAATGTTACTACAGTCGACGTTCGTAATAAAGGCCCTTGTCGTGCAAACGAAATAGGTCGCTATAACGAGAGGTCACTAACGTAAGTGTGGAAGATACAGAAAAATTATTTATCCATATTTTTAGGAATACTGGAGTAACTTTTATCAGTTTTGCTTCATTTTAAAAGTGAACCAAGAAGTTAAGAAAATAATAAATGAGTGCACTTAAAACTATTTTTTTATATTACTATCTTAATATTTGAACACTATCTTACATTTGGGCAAATACATGAAGGGAAATGTACAGTAAAATAATTGACAGAATTTTGTTTTTAAATTACAGACCATGGTTTGCTTCTGTTTTGTTTGAGATTGTTTTCAAAAATATATTTTATACTTCTTTTAACATAGCGTAGCTGGATTCTGTTTTTGGACTTTTTCAAGGAAAAAAAATTTATACTGTCTACCGTTTGTTTGCAGTTCTCATCAACTCTTTGAACGTTTCACCATCAAATAAGCCCTTTCAATCGGAATATTTCATCTTTAGAAATACAAAATTTTAATTTTCAGTTTTCAAATTGATAATCTTGAGAATTACAAAAAAGTCGAAACTTAATTTTGGACGTTGTATTGGAATGAGCGATTCAGTTTGGACGTTCTAACGGACTTGAAAATAACATTATGTCTATGGAATAGCAAACGGGACTTCATGCATCGGTCGTTGTAACAGAAGGGTCGCAGTAATGGGAGGGCGCTCTAAAGAGCGTTGATTGTATTAGAGATTACAAACACGTGGCTGCTTTAAAGAGATTCGTAGTGTCTCAGGTACCACACTCTTCCGTAATTGGTAATCATTAGTTTACTAACATTCAAAACACCACGTAACGACATAACGTTCAAAAATATCCCTGCCGACCAAATGGATGAAACATTTTAAGTCGATGACAGTCCTAACGATAAAATTGCAATTTGTTATCGAGCGCCAGGAAAGATAAAAGATTTTTCGTTACTATTTCATTATCTCTTTGTTTCCACCAGCGAATTTCTTAATTCAGAAACAAAGAAAATCAATCTCAAGATCTTGAATATTCATATATGAAACCTATGACTGCATCAGCTAATGCTCGGAAGGCGGAAGAAGGCGACTAAATTGCATTTGTGGATGCGGAAAAAGGATCGGTTGGGGGAATATTCATTAGCGTTCTCCCCACACGACCTCATTTTAAATAATTACTAATCTACAGAACAACAAACAAACGAAACCAATTGTTTCATTGAAGTTACCATTTTGGGAATGTTGATTTTCAGGCGACGCAATACCATCTGAAGAAATTTAAAGGTTTTTTGTTTTAAATACTATAGCGTTTTAATGCATTCAAAAAACTGAGAAAAATGAGGAGGATTGTGCATACGTAACGTAACCATTTATTTTTACTTCCTTTTACAAACGAGCTGATGTGTGCATCACATGACTTCCTTTTACTCCAATTTAATGTCATTTTCTCATTACTGGCAATTTTAATGTGATTTAATAGTTTACTCTCTAAATATCACCAACGGTGGCCGAATCCAAAAAAAAATCGCCAAGTTGGCGATAAAACTTGGCGACCAAAAGACTGGCGATATATCGCCAAGTGTCCGCCAAGTTATAACACCACGTGAGTTTACATCGAATTTAACAATGATTTCCACCAAAAAGGGGCAAAAGACCCCCTTTGAAGCATACGAATGACCCCCAACTAGACCCCACTATTAGTCTATGTACGAAATTTCAACTTTCTAGGACATTCCGTTCTTGAGTTATGCGACATACATACACATATACGCACATACATACGTACATGCAGACGTCACGGGAAAACTCGTTGTAATTAACTCGGGGATAGTCAAAATGGATATTTCGGGTGTCTGTACGTTCCTAGGCACATATCCACGTGTGGTCGGGTTGAAAAAAAAAACCCAACATTCATTTGGGGGTGAGCAAAATGGAAATTAAGGTCGATTTTTGGGTGAAAATTTTTTCGCGAATACAATACTTCCTTTTTTTGTAAAAGGAAGTAAAAAGGAAGTATAGTATTCGCGAAAAAAAATTCACTCAAAAATCAGCCTTAATTTCCATTTTGCTCGCCCCCGAATGAATATTGATTTTTTTTTCAACTTGACCACACGTGGATACATACCTAAGAACGTATAGACACCTGAAGAATCCATTTTGACGATCTCCGAGTTAATTACAACGAGTTGTCTCGTGACGTCCGTATGTATGTGTGTATGTGTGTATGCATCTCGCATAACTCAAGAACGGTATGTCCTAGGAAGTTGAAATTTGGCACATAGACTCCAAGTGGGATCTAGTTGTGCACCTCCCCTTTTGGTTGCATTCGGATATTCCATAGGGGGTCTTGTACACCTTTTTTTGGTAAAATCATTGTTAATTTCAATGTAAACTCAAGCGGTGCTATAATTCGGCAATCACTTGGAAATATATCGCCAAGCTTTTGGTCACCATGTTTTGTCGCCAATTTAGCGACGAATTTGGCGGTTTTTTTTAAATCTGGTTTTAATTTAGCCATATTTAGAGAGTTACCCAATTGAATCACATTAAAACTGCCAATATTGGGAAAATTTATCCATGTAAAACGTTTTCTTTGCTTCGGTTCGCAACAGACTTAGAATGAAAGTATTTAAAGTATTTTTTTGCTCACTCCGAGGCACTATTATCTTTAAATTGGAGTAAAAGAAAGTCATGTGATGCACACATCAGCTCGTTTTTACATACAACGGGACATTTAAATTTCTTTGAAGGTTCAATAGCCATTATTTGTTTAGTTTACTATTTAATTTCCTGATAATAGTAAGTGTGTCTGAAAAAAGCATCCAGATTCAGCACACAGTATCTAGATCCTGCCACAAACATCCAGCCCCGAAATCAATTTAAATCTTGATGTCTTGAATTCTCAAATACAACATACATAGTTGTACCCCGTAGAAGTACAACTATGGGCCGCGGGGAAAAAATTCCCCTTCCTCTTATTTCCAACTTAGATTTTTTTTAAACATTTCATTTGAAAGACGAGATGTACAGCTAACATTGCTGAAGTCCTCAAATTTCTAAATCAAAGATGGTACACGGAATTTTCATTGAAAACATCGAAAAGTGGCCCATAGTTGGACCATTTTACGGTAATGTGTAAAAAGCAGCAACCGGTACAGGATGTTCTCGCCAATAAAAGGGTTGCAATGGTAGCCCAACTTTGCGTCTAACAATTCCTCTTCTTACCGATTGCTCTCCTTTGAAAGAAATGGACTTGCTCAAGGCTAAAGCTCAACTTCTCAGAGGTGGACAGTATGCATGCTACGTTTCGGTATCGTTCCAACATTGAACATATCAAATACTTAAGAGAAAACTGCTATCTCTTTTTTTGAACATAAAAGTACTTCAACCGACCCGTATGTCTGAGATTCAAAAACTTAGTGCTCACATTCTTATACCAACATGAAAAGGTCAAGTATGCATTGAACAACAATACTTAGTTGTTCGAAAAAATGATTAATTTCGAATTATTTTGACTTCTATTTTTTTTACCAGCTCTTCTAACTATTCAGCCAGAGTTGACGAGGTAAAATTTAATCTAACAATTAACAAGGGAATAAGCTCTTTTTGAGTGTATGACTAATATTTTATTGCTCTCCTTAGCAATTGATCAGTAGTTTATATATTTTTGAATGGTCAGGTTCATTCAAAAATCCTTAGAGTCATCCTTAATGGCATCTTTAAACATTTCTTTCTTTTGCCCCAATCACTCTTTAATCATTCTTTATATTATTCAAACGATGCAGAACGCAGTTTGTTATTTCAGATTTGTAACTGGATTCGTTTAGGATTTGGCGTTACAAATAGTTTTGGGAAGCAAGGCCTTGAGATGGTCTTTTCCAAACGCTGTTTATAGTTTGGCTTCGATAAAAAGACGGATGAACTTGAGAAGCCATTTCCGCCTCGGTAGAGGAAGAATGCAATGTCATACAGGCAAAAGATAAATAACTACCACAGTTTGTTACTTGAAAAGAGAACCGGGATTAAATAACTCGTATTTTAATGCTCGTAATTGAACAAATGGATAATTACTCGTATTTAAACAAATAGAATCGCATTCTCCGTCACCAATTGAACTTTAAGTTATCAGAGCCAAACTGTAACCCTGTTTGATAAAAGTTTTTATAGTTATATGATACATATATGCGGGGCAGCTACATTTAGAAGTCCTCCAGGGATTCAACTCTTCAACACGATACTGTGATCCGCAAAAGTTAAAAATACACCTCGTCTGCCCCACTGGAGTCCATTGAGTCTCATGGGTCTGGGAGAGGTTCGCGCCGTGGTCTTTCACTCAGACAACCAGGGTTCGACACTTCCTTGGGAAAAATGAACACTGATCCCGTTCTATGTATATTTACAACTGGAAAATTTACGGTTTCACGCTAAACGATGTGAAACTGTCGGTGAAAAGTTACCTCGGCTCCGGGAGACAATAAAAATTTCCGTCCCTTCAGGCTCGTATCGACATTCCAAAGATGGAGATGACAGATGGCATCATCTCCCGATGCTTAATCGAGTCTTCGACGCTATTCGCAACTCCAATAAACTATAGAGGGCGCTGCAGCCACTGTCTAATGGCGGATGAAAAAGGTAAAACAAACACACGCTGTAACTTATAACTAGCTTTGACGCTTAGTGAATGACAGTCATTTTTCATCGTGTTTGTGGGAAGCTTTCTTTTCTATTCTTCCAAAAGTACATTACATCATAAATTGTCTGAAGCCTGTAATTTACCCCAAAGAAAACACGTGGAATGGAATGTTTTACCTTTTTCTTTAGTGTTGTTAATCACCGCAAGGTAGCGTATTCGAGCTCTGGAATCTTACTAATATTATATATGCGAAAGTTTGTCTGTATGGATGTATGGATGTTTGTTACTCTTTCACGCAAAAACTACTGAACGGATTTTGATGAAACTTTACAATAATATAGCTTATGCATCAGATTAACACATAGGGTAGTTTTCGTCCCGTTATGGGGGGGCAAAACCCCCTTAGGGGAGCAATAAAGTACAATTTTCGTATAAATTCTCTAATATAGGGATGAAAAAATACTTGCACATATTTACATTATATGTCCATCGAAAGCTCTGATTTTTCTGCTGAAGATGGTACCTATTCGAAATTTCTAAGTAGAATAAAAAATGAGTTATGAGCTTTTTAGTTCCATGTTCGAAGGCTTTCCTAAACTCAATACAGTATTTAGTGTATCATCTCAACTCCCTGTCGATAGCGACAATTGTTGTATTGTTGACTGTCATTGGTTTTCGTGACTGTTCAAGGCTTTTCTCAAGTCAAATCTTGAAGTAAGATTTTTGCACAAGATTGGCAAATAATATATGATTTGGCTGATCATTTTCCATTTAAACGGAACTTTAATGTAATTAATGGTTTTTATTATTATTTATGCTGATTGAGCACTTACTCATTATCCAATCAACGAGCAGATCGCCAAAACGTTTGCAGAAAGATTTCCGTAGCTGATGCATTTGGCAGTTTTTTTCAACGTCGCTGTTTTTGAAGCCGAAGACTACGTCATAATGTTTCTCAGCTTTCACCATGTAAACAAAATATCGCCAATCAAGGACTCTTTAAAAAACTTTTTTTACTGAGTTAAATAATCCAGCAACTAAATTAAGCAAATCCATAAACAGCACAAACACTTCCATTAATTTTCCTTTTTGCACAATTTCAAACAATCGCCAAATTTTACTACTTATTTTGGAAACATTTCGGATGAAACTCTTTAGCGCCATTTTATGGTGACCAAAAGTATCTCAGCACCTGGCGATAATATCTCTGTAACGAAATATCATATTACATCATATCGTATCGATATGATTTATCATTAATATCATATCGTTTTACAAAGTAAGGAAAGAAGGAGGGAGCATCATCGAAGGTATCCCAAAACGATTCCCGCAAATTCGGTAAAATCACACCGAAGTATAAGGGGATTACGAGCGCGGCTATATTTTTTTTTTTAAACTTCGTACTTCAATAGCAATACAGAGAAGGTTTTAGACTCCATGTTAAAAAAAAAAGTATCAATCTTTTTAATTAATCTTTTTAAACATGAGAAGATTAATTTCATGTTTTGGAAATTTGTATATGCTTAAATATAGTGCTTTCGTTTCTAAATCAATACTATTTTGTTCTTTATACTTATTGCTATTTTAGTTTTATGGGTAAGGAAGAAACTCGATTTTTAATCACGTCAAAAAGATGTGTTTTAAATTCTTTCACTTAAACCAGAAAACAAAAGCAAGTAACGATTTTTTCTCATAATTATTACTGACCCAGGCAACGCCGGGTATTTTTGCTAGTTTCGAATATATTAAAAGTAGTCCGCTGTGATTCTTGAGCCAGTAAACACAAAAAGAAAAATACAGAACATATTTTGAGTGTGTTTTCCAAATCAGGCTTGGGGTTACCATGTCTCACGCCGTCGCCTGAAATTGCCTCATAGCAAAGAGTTTACACCAGGACGATTAGAAAACTCTTGACTGTCCATTTTTTTTCCAAAACCTAAAAGGATTTTTAGGTTTACAATTGAAGGACATAGAAGCAAAGAGATGTGAGCGCCAAAATTGAAATTGTGGAGATGTTGCTATTGTTGCCGTGTCTAATGAAGTGCGAAAGGTTTAGATGCCTATAAAAGTCTTGATACAAGATCTACTAATTCTGGAGCCCAGTACAAATGGTAAGAGAAACTGTCATCTGCTTTAGTGGGCAACAA